>NW_028251115.1:0-91595 GCF_964263255.1 Lissotriton vulgaris | reverse complement strand
AAATACCATCTGTACTTTCAAGGGACACAGGGGCATATTACCAAGGGGGCGATAGGCAATTATCGCCGATTTAGCGGACGTTTTCGGCAGCTAAGCTGCGATAATTCTATCTCCCTATTAGCAAGCTGTAGCTAAATGATGTAGCGACAGCTTTTAGGCGTTAGCGAGCGGTTTGGGCCCGCTTTGCATGTCAGCGATGTTTATCGCTAATGACATGCAAAGTGGGCGTACCCAACCAGTTAGCCACTGAACGCTGTCGCTAACGTCGCTATCGCCTAGTAGCAAGTTAGGCATAGCGTTGGAAATATTCGCGCCAAGTGCGAATATCTCCAAATACTAACACCAGCCCAGACCAGTTCTTAGCCATGTTATCCACCTCCCATTGGATAAATGGGAGGTGGATAACATGGCTAAGAGCATTTCGTCACTGAGAAGGCGGGATTTTCGATCTCTTATCTGATTACTCTAGATCTAAATCCCCACTTAGGTCGACTGAATCTTTGTTGCCTGTCATAGAGTAAAAAGGATTCCACTACTAGGTTAATCAATCCAATAATTGGCACGACTCTGAAGAACCACTTACCACAAATAAATGTTAAAGTTTTATTAGCCAAAGATAACTGGAGATACAAACATCTCAATATAAGGTTCAACAGGTATACTGGCACCAAAACAAACTTGAATTCTCTGAACGATCTTAGGCGATAGAAAAATACCACCAACACCAACTCGAATATCAGCAGGTTTGCAAGAATAGACACAAGTTGTAACTTAAGCGTCATTTACAAAAGAGAAAATCAGGTTAGACTGTCCCTACACTAGACTAGGTGACATCCCTACTTAGCAGAATCTTAACCTAAAAAGGTGTCAGCCGTGGTGACTTCCAAAGAAGTTCACTCACTTTCCCTTAGTCTTTGGTGTAAATCTGTGCATCGCAGTCATGTCCTCTCTGCCTACCCATCCGCTCTCTAAGGGTCCTCAGGCCATCTGCTCTAACTCCACCCCAGGGTGCTGTCCCTAATACAAAATCACAATTACAGTTGAAACGCCCCTTAGGGACGCCCCTCACGTACACCTCTCACGTTGTTTCGGTTCTGGCTTTTTCCATACTGATACTCCTCTGGGCTTCTTGTTAACATTGACCTTGCTTCCCAGGCTTCTTCTCGGCACGCCGGTACCCCCCAGGAAATTCCTGAAGCCTCCTCCAGGCCTGTGCCTGTCTCCCCGGACAGAGCTCTATTCATCACTCTCTTGATTGGAACCCCCTCACACCTGCAAACAGACACCCATGAATTGGGCCCCAAATTCCGACCTCCAGTTTATCTCTCAAGTCCTAAAACTTCGAACATGGTCGGCAATTTATGCTTAACGAGACCCGAATTTAACTAGCACATGCAGATCAAAGAAGCGACTTTATCTTTCCAGGCCTACTAAATTACTTTGCAAGAGGCCTGCACTCTGTGAACCTTTATTTCTTAAACTAAAACAAGTTCTACCTATTACACTCTGATTATATGAAACACTTCTATAGAACATAACTTTAACATATGATCAATAATATTCTGAATAATAGCAAATCCATCTTATGTGAAACTGCAAAGGCACGTTTTCGTTCTTCATACATTGCCATGAGGCCTGCACATTTCTACGTTTGGCAGCATTACATTTTCTTCTGCAACAGCCACATAACATGGAGTCTTAACAGCACTCTAGCATTTCTAATTATTACTACATGAGCTTCACACTCTAAAATATGCATTCTACATTGATTAAACACTCGTGAGTATATGTATTTCTATATATTTTCGACACTTCTAAGTGCTTTAACTAAATTTGTGCATCTAACATGTAAGTATGGTGTACTTATACATTTTACTCAAATTGCGCTCTCTCAGTTCCCCCCTTTGATGACCTCCAGGGGTCATCACCATCACAACACCATCATTGAATTGAATCAAACAGAACTCGTTGCAATGCTCCCTCGTTTTATCATTTCTAGAGCCCTCAGACTCCTGTATTGGTTGTCCTGCATTGCAGCTAGTCTCTGCTCCTGTTCCCTCATGGATCTTTGCACCCTATTTGACCTATACCATTGATACAGCCTCACTAATCCCCACAATATGATTACACAGATCACTATTATGATGATAGGCTTCAGTATGTACCATATAAAGCTTTTCCCTATAGGGGAACCAACCTCCAACTTTACCCCTTCCGTGACCCACTTTTTCCCACACATTTACTTTTGACAAATCTTCAATTTCTTGGTGTATTTCAGTGATGTTTCGTATGTACTTCTCAAGAGGTTTTGAATTGTCTGGAATGTAAGTACAACATTCCTGGACCTTCAAAGCCTTACAGACTCCGCCCTCTTTGGCTAACAGAACGTCTAGAGCAAGTCGGTTCTGAAGAACCATTCCCCTTATCGATTGCATCTCTCCCTCCACCAGCATTAATGATCTAGCAGTACTGGCGGATAATCTATCTACAACTGTTGCCAATCTCCTGATCTTAACATCATTCAGTATTAATCCGAGAAGAGGGAACATAGCGCCGAATACATCTCCAACTACCTCAGCATCGCCTACATCCCTTCTCCCTCTGGCTTGAGTTTTTCCCTCGATGATCTCTAAATCCTTAGCATGATATATTTTGGGGAAGACAATTGCCAAATAACATGAACCATACCAATTATCCGGCAGTTTCACGTAGGCATTTCTTCCACAGACAAAATACACATTTGGGATCACCTGCATCCCCTTTAAGAAATCTTTCATGTAGTATTCTAATTGGAAGGCATGTTCACAACTTACTTCTCCCACGAATACATTTTCATAGTAGGTCTTACCCCTATATATACATAGCTTCCCTTTTTGTGTTCGATCTAAAGCTATTGGACCGTTACTACCCTTTCTTTTGTGTGACTTTTCCTCCTCGGTCCAATCTGTTTTCCATTGGCCTGAAGCCTTTAGAATCTTCTGCCTCCTGTACCGATCATCCACCTGCCTATAAACTTTTTCTCAATTTCTGATACTTTGCAGGTCAGGTTATTTCTTTGGGCATGTGAAGTATCTAAAGTTTTCCAAGGAATGAAAAATTTCCCTAATCGGTCCTCACTCTTGTAGTAGTCCCATTTATTCATATGCTTGTAAGCTGGGACTTCTGGTAACACTGCATCAAAATTTGAGAAATAGTATTCAAAACTATCTCGTCCATAAAATATACTAAGCAACAAACTACATGTAATCCCATAAGTCAATGGGAGATGATGATACCTAATACCTTCGTCTACAGAGGCTGGCAATTGCATACAAACGTAGCAGTCCTTCGCCTCCATAGCGTCAATGTATTTATACAGCAGCTTGGCATATGCGTTTGATTTAAAGTTTCCCTGTGACTCATCTACGTGTAACCTACGAGCTTCTGCTGCTAGTAAAGCCTTTTCCTTCACTGTATTGTCCTCCTTTTTACCAACAGTAGTAGGTTTCGAGGTTACCACAACCTTTGCTTCTGTTGCTTTTGTTTCGTTTTCATGTCCCACTATATATGATACAGTAACTACTAAAAATATAAGAAAAATTACTCCAGCTAAAAGTGTACCTATTATGCATTTTGCTTTGCGGTTCGAGTTGCCGGCCTCCATGTTCTCTAGATAGTGTAGCTTTTAGTCTCCTTTCCAATGTAAAGTCTTTTTCTCCTTATTTCTTCAACAGTCTCTCTTTGCTCATTCAGTCTTTCTCGAACTACACCTCAGGAAGCTGGCAATCTCTTTTGAAATCAGTCCTTTGAACTGTAACAACAGACAACCCTAGCCCTTCTCCGTCAACTAAATGGAAAGGTCCCTACATTTTTTCTTCTTCCAATTGGCGCTAGGTTATCTTCTCAATCTTTGCTAATTTGCAAAATGTCTTTAGGTGTCTACGATCACCCGTGTTCCAGCAGCTCTAATCACGTATTCTAACAGTTCTAGGCGAAGAATGGTCTCCTCGAGTACGGATACTGTTGTGCCAAACATTGGAAATTCTACTCTGTTTGAAACCAGTTCTCTTATTCTGCTCAGGTAAGGAGGATTGGGGATAATGATTGTCAGTAATCCTTCAGCTTCAACTCCAGGCACCAACAATGCCACTTCCAACTTCATGATGGGGTCAGTGCTGGTCACTGTCACTTCCCTCACCCTCCCGGATCTCTGTGCACAAGACATCTGCTGCCAGGTAGGTCCACTCAGGAGTGGCGTATCTTCTGCAGGGCACACGCACCCTCCTTGATCTCCTTGGACCCTCCGCTTCTGGATTCTGTGCACCTTCGTCCAGGTCTGAGTCTTCGGATATAGGAGCAAGGGTTCTCTCTGGAGTTGACTTCAAGCTCGGCCTCCTCCTTCTTTCAGGCCAACTGGTCTCTCCACGCCTTGTTCTCCTGCTTCTTGTCCTCAGACTCGACTCCTGATCACTTGCAGCTTGATCAGTGTCTGATTCGTACTCACAGCTACTTTCTCCTTCTGTGGCAACGTCAGTTTCACTGTCGTCTTGTCCTTCTTCCACTTGATCTGACACGCTCCCAGCTTCCTCCGATCCCCCCACAGCTTGACTAGTCCCCTCCATAGATTCTTCGTCCACAGCTGGATTTCCATCCGAGAGAGGAGCTGTTTCTTCCAGGGGTGCTGGAACTCTCCGCGTATGGGAGGCGTGAATCCAGTTGGGCAGCCCTCCAACTTTAACAGCAGTATTCGTTGTTAAGATGATTTGATAGGGTCCGCGCCAGCGCACGTCCAAGCAATTCTTCCTGACGTGTTTCTTCACCACGACCCAATCACCAGGGCACAGGTCGTGGCACAGGTCTTTGGACGATGGAATTTCAGCAGCCTGCACCTGAAGAGACACAGAATGAATTGCATCAGAAAGTCCCTTGCAATAATCCAGGATCAGATCATCTGTGATATTCAACAATGCTGCAGTTGGAACTGATGGCAGTCTCATTGCCCTCCCCATTAAAACTTCATGTGGAGAGAGGCCTGTTCTCCTGTCTGGTGGGCTACGTATACTCATGAGTACTAATGGCAGTGCATCAGGCCAGCTTAAGGATGTCGATGAACACACTTTGGCAATTCGGGACTTTATCGTCCCATTGATCTGCTCCACAATTCCTGAAGCTTCTGGTCGATAGCTACAGTGCAACTTCTGATCAATGTTTAATACTGAGCAGAGCATCTTCACAATTTCGCTGTTGAAATGTGTTCCCCTATCTGATTCCAAAGAGGCCGGCACCCCGAACCGCGGTATTAACTCCCTAAGCAACAACTTTGCTACCGTGAGTGTGTCACACCTGCGTGTAGGGTAAGCCTCGACCCATCTGGAAAATATGCAGACAACCACCAGAACATACCTGAGGCGGTTACATTTTGTCATTTCAATAAAGTCTAGTTGCATCCGGTTGAAAGGGCCACCAGACCTCCCAATGTGACTCAATGTGACTGGTGTCCTTTTTCCTACGTTCAATTGTTGACAGGTTACACATCTTTGACACACTGCTTCTGCGGCTACTCTAAACTTGGGATTATACCAAGTTTGTCTAAATACCCGCAACATGGCATCTCTGCCTAGGTGCACTGGGCCATGTATCTGTCTTGCCATAGGACTTACTAGTTCGTTTGGTAACACTGCCCTTCCATCTGCTGAAACCCAAAAATCCATTTCACTTTTTACACAACCTGCAGTTTCCCATGTCTTTTTCTCAAAATCTGTTGCGTTTTCTTGTATGCCTTTTAAATCATCCCAGGTATCTACAGTTTCTAACATCATAGTTAACTCTGCCTTTTCCTGTGTCCCACCCAATTCTACCTCTGTGAAAGAGTATCCTTGCTCTGCACAGTAACGCGTGACCTCGTCTGCGTATCTGTTTCCCTGGGACACAAAATCAGTACCTTTGGTGTGGGCTGCACATTTAACAACGGCAATTGCTGCCGGACCTTGTAATGCTTCTAACAACAATCGTACAAATTCCCCATTTCGAATAGGTGAACCTAAAGAGGTCATGTAACCTCTTTGAGACCACAATTGCCCATAGTCATGAACTACCCCGAAACCATATTGGCTATCTGTGTAAATGGTGACTCGAATTTTGCTACCTGCTAAACAGGCGCATGCCAATGCAATGATTTCAGCTACCTGAGCGGAGTGTACGCCTTCCAGGCAAGCGGCTTCCACAACTCCAGTAATGGTGCAAACAGCGTAAGCTGCTCTCCACTGACCAATATTGTCTCTTACACATGAGCCATCAACAAAGAAAATTTCATCAGGGTCGGTCAACGGCTCATCCACAATATCTGGTCTTGGTTTGGTGCATAGTTCAGTCACATCAAGGCAATCGTGATCTTCACATTCTTCATCTTCTATATCATTGGGGAGTGACATCAAAGTAGCAGGATTCAAGACAGAGCATCTCTTAAGGGTCACGTTCTCCGCAGCAAGAATAACTTGCTCGTAGCGCGTGAGCCTGTTATTTGTCAAATGCTGTGTCTTGGTCCTGATCATTAACAGTTCCACAGAATGAGGTACATACACCACTAACTGGTGTCCCATTACAATACTTTCACACCTCTCAATGCTGACACCCGTTGCAGCAACGGATTTGAGACATCCGGGCAACGCTGCGGCTACTGGGTCTAAAGTAGCCGAGAAGTATGCAACTGGTCTAGGGGCATTTCCATGAATTTGGGCTAGAACCGACAAAGCACAACCTTCTCTTTCACAGCAGTAAAGTAAGAATGGTTTTTCGTAATCCGGCATTCCCAGAGCAGGAGCACGACACAAGTCCTCTCTCAGCTGCAGGAATGCCATCAAACAGTCCTTGTCCCATGGTACCGGATCACTCACCTCCTTGTGCGTCAGTTTTTGTAAGGGCTTTGCTTTCAGGGAAAAGTTAGCTATCCACTGTCGGTAATAACCAACCATTCCTAGAAACATCCTGACCTCTCTTTGTGTCGTGGGCGAATTCATCTTCATGATCGCCTCTATCCTGTCTGGTGACACCTTCCGTTTCCCTTTTTCAATTCTGTGACCCAAATACTGTACTTCTGTCAGACAGTACTGTAATTTGCTCGGAGACACCTTGTGTCCGTTCTCAGCTAAATGGTTCAGCAAGGTGATGGTGTCTACCTTGCAAGCTTCCTCTGTTTCTGACGCAACAAGTAGGTCGTCTATGTACTGGACTAGAACCGAGTTCTGTGGCAGTACTAGACTTTCAAGATTTTTCTTCAGCAGCTGGTTAAAAATCGATGGGCTTTCTGTATACCCCTGTGGGATACGACACCATGTTAATACGCGATTTTCCAGCTTAAATGTGAAAAGAAATTGGCTCTCTTCATCTAATGGGATTGAAAAGAAGGCCTGACAAAGGTCTATCACCGTGAACCACTCAGCTTGGAATGTTATCTGAAACAATATCACTGATGGATTCGGTACCCTTGGACAACAAAAAACAACTATGTTATTAATTTTTCGGAGGTCCTGAACTATTCTGAATTTCCCACTAGGTTTCTGCAAACCCATAATCGGGGAATTACATGGACTACCCACGATTTCTTTCAGTATTCCCTGTCTATTCATGGAGTCGATCACGGGCTTTATTCCTGCAATCGTCTCCGGAGTCAATTTGTATTGAGGTGTTCTTGGATATTCAACATTGGGTTTTATCATGATTTTCACTGGTTCCACTCCTTTAATCAATCCTATCTCTTCCCCAGTGAAATCCCACACTTCAGATGACACCGTATCTCTTAAGTCCCAAGGGAGCTCTTCCACCGTCAAGGTAGGATACAGCTCTATGCATACCTTTGAATTTGCAACTTTAAAGGTGGCATCATCGTCGTTAGTCTGTACTTCCTCTCCCTGAGGCGTGCAGTATATTGTGCAATTTAATTTGCACAACAAATCTCTTCCTAACAGACACACAGGGCTAGAATCACATACTACAAACTGATGTTCATCGCTCTATTTTCCTATTCGCACTAGTACTGGTTCCGTCAAAGGGCTAGTCATTCTCCTATTTGCAACTCCTACCACTTGAATTGTTTCCCCTGACATTGGCAGGTCCGGAACCACTGCTGATCTCAGAGTGGATCAAGTGGCCCCCGTGTCCACCAGGAAGGTCGTAGGACACCCTGCCACTTCGGCCTCCACATACGGTCCCCATTGGTCCATCTCTAGAACTGCCCCGAGGGTACAGTCTTCCTTTCTACTCACACGCTGTCCTGTCAACGGATCAACGTAGTAACACTCTTCTCCTCCTACAAAAAGTGGCATCTGTCTATAGGTCTTTCCCCCTGTCGCTATTCTGGGTGGTTGAGGGAACTGGGCTCGAGGAGCTGAGGTCCCCCCTTTGACCACCTTACCCTTGGGCAATGTCGTCCCTTTTACTGGGCTGCTCTGAGCTTCCTCCTCCTCTATTTCCAGTTCTCCATTTTCAGGGTTATAGGGACACTCGCGTTTCCAATGTCCCACCTGGTGACACTGGTGACACTTTGTCGTCTTTTTCAAGGTAGCCAGGTCTACTCTAGGTCTCGGATTTTCCTCATTGTCCCTATTCAGATTATTCGATCTCCTTCTCATGGTCCCTGTTCCCTGTTGCTGCTGCCCACCCTTTCCAGCTGACTGCATCTGAACCAACATCAGCTTTTCCTTAAGTTTTTTTGCTTTAGAATCAATTTCATCACTACAATACCTTGCATATCTCAAAATTTCATCTAACGGTTTGTTTTGCCAGCAAATTAAATGTTGCTGAATCATCAAGCAAATATCAGGTCTCAATCCCAAAACGAATTTCGACACAAACTGTCCTATGTCTTTGGGATCCATTACATCTAGTCCACTGTATTGTTTTAACGTTTTCAGTAGTCTCTCATAATATTCATGGACTGTCTTCTTGGGTTCCTGCCTAGTCCGATCTATTTTGACCCAATCTATGTCCTGCGGTGGCACCTTATCTTTCAGCCATGTCATTACCCTTTCATATTTCTCCATGACTCTTTCTGACGGTCCATTAGTCTGAGCATCCCTCTCTGGTTCAGATGTGGGCCATTCAACACTAACCTTGCATGCTGTCCACAAGTCTCCTGGGACTACAATATCAAATAGGATGTTCAAATCAATCCACAGTACTTTAGAGATTTTTACAAACCTCTCTACCTGTTTGTACCACTCCACAGGATTTTCTCTCAGTTTAGGAAAGGAATTGGTAAATGCAGCTAAATCTCCCCTACTCCATGGCACATGCACATAGCTCCCATTCGCTATTTCTCGCAAAGGATATGCTTCCATCCTCTGTAGCCCTCCCTCCGGGGACATCACAATTGTGCTCCGCCTGACAGTCCCTTTCTTGGACCACCTTTCTTCCCACTTATCCAGATCTCTCCATGTCCTTATTCCTGTGATCAGTTCTCTTATGTGTGTTTTCAATCCAATTGTTCTCCTCTCTTCGAGGTCCTGATCTGAATAATGCAACCTATGGTTACCCTGTAATGCCTTTGTTCTCGACAAGTCTACCATGTACTTGTCTGCCAATTCAGATAATTTCTCATGTACTGCTCTCGCTTTCCGAGTGATATCCTTTGCTATAAACAGTACCTCATCTTGCTCATACATGTCAATCCTCTCCAAAGGCAACGTGCCATCTATTATCTCATCCAAGTCAGATTTTAAACTGGTCACATCTAGCCTTCTTGCCTTTATCTCAGCTATCAATATGTTATTCTTAGAGGGTCCATTGACATCTCTCCCATCCCAGCTCCGAGCCCTACGCCTAGGCTCAGGCGAGTTATGGGGAGTCCTCCCATGTTCCCATCTTTCTAGGTCCCAAGCAGTTCCATCCCCTCTTGGTATGTGATGAAACGATGCTCTATTTCCTACAGTCCCACGCTGTCTATTCTGCTCGGTCTCTCTAAATGCATGATAAGACCTTCCATTGCTCCCCCTGCTTTCGCAATTCCCTTGCTGTCTGGTATCACTCAACACATGGTAAGACCCTTCGCAACTCCCCATGTTCCCGCGATCCCAGTGTTGTCTATTATCGCCAGGTACATGGTGAGTGCACTTAAAGCTGTCTCTGTAGTCTTGTGTCCTTCGGTCTCCCTCGCTGTGAATGAGACGAGACGCCCTTCCACACTCTGTACTTCTATCCTCTTGCTCCTGTCCATTTCCATTATGGAAATGACGTGTAGCTCCTCTACTCTCCTGACTTTTGCCATCGCACTCCTGACCGCTTTCACTAGCCCCACAGTGAGACAATGTTCCATCACCTTGACTTCCCCACTCGGCTTCCGCTCCTGACCTATTACTCTGGGTTCCCGTGTTAGCATCCCACTCTCTCAAGTCAGCCCTCAACTCCTTAAAGGACTTCGGCCGTGGTCCCCTCAGATCCATCGGTCCTCTCGGACCCCCTTGATCTATTATGGGATCCACTGCTGGATTTAATGGGGTGCTCCGATCTCTTGGTCCTGGCAACTGCCTTCGAGAATTAATCATATTGTTCCTATTTTCCATTTCTGCTCTCTCTCTGTCTAGCCGTGCCTGTTCCTCCTCTCGTGCTTTCTCTGGGTCATAAATCGATACTATAGGACCTATGGTAACAGGTACTTGGAGAGCGTCTGGCAATTGATAAGACTTAGCACGCTCCGTTTCTGGCACTTTTTGTACCACGAACCTTCCGATTACTCTCTGTACTGGACTAGGTTGAGGTGTTTCCTCACCTTTGGTGTATTCCCTATCTGTTATAGGAGGTGGTCTATACTCTCCTATGCCAGCCCCATCCCCCCTTTGGAGCTCAGCACCTTCCATCCCTCTATTGTACGGAGGTGGTCTGTCTATCAACAACCTATTTATCAGACTGTCCTCTGTCTCGCTCTCATCATCCTCCTCTGGTGGTCTTTTGTCTCCTGCAACCTCTATTACTGGGTACAGTTTATCTACTTCAATAGTCTGCACTCTCCACTTTTTAGCTTCCTCATCCCATTTGGCGTCCTGTACTGCTCTTACCGATCGTCTCACTCTTTCTTGACGCCTGTTCTGGTTCCTGTCGTGCGCCGCCCTAATCCACGCATTAAGGGCTTCAAACTGAGTTGGTCTGGGCAGAGGTCTCATTGAGGTCATACCTGCTTTTAACTGGTGCAACACTTCTAATCTAAACGTTCCGTATTTCGGAAAAGTCAGTTCCTCGTTCCCCTCTGTAATCTTACTCCAATTTGAAATCCACAGTATAGTATGCAACCCAACATTCGTGGCCATATAATGAGCTGGTGTACCCTCTGGCGGGGCCTCTTCCCCGTCTAAAGATTCTCTCCTTTCTCTCTTAAAGATCGCTCTCAGACATTTAAAACACTTCATGTTCGAAATCTACAATTTTCCTTAATTCCCTGCGTTTGTTTACTTCCTGATGACAGTCCACCAATCACAGCGCGGTTCTTGCCAACTGGCCTATCACAGCGCGGTTCTTACCAACCGGCCTATCCCAGCGCGGTTTCACACCAACCGGCCTATCACAGCGCGGCTCTCTCTGACGTCACTCGTCTCCCCTTCGCAGCAGTTCCCCTCCTTTCTCAGCTCGTATCCCGGTCATGCATGCGTCCCATTCATACTCTGAAAAATGATTACTTCCGACCAAGCGATCACTTTTCTTGACTGTACGCCCACAGTCTAACTGTAATTGTCACCTCAACTGACGAAATGTCTTTCCGTAGACGTCCAGACAATCGCCTTAACTGATCGGTTACTTACACACAGCAACTTCCGACCAGCGTCCGTTACTCATACACTCACTCTTGCATTCCCCCTATCACGGTCCTGCGGGCGATCAATGGTACCTCATGACCCCCTTCACAATGGTCGACAATTACTCTGGATGTCCGATACACCCGAACCACTTAAGCTCTTCTCTGAACTTAAGATTTTCACCAGGTTGCACGCGCTCACAACCCTGCCTCAATCACTCTACAGGCATTCAACTCCACATGACATTACAACACAAATACAACACAAAACACCGCAATCTTGACAACGCATGACCCTTATTATACTCACTCTCGACCGACTCGGCTGCTTTTCTCTCGCACCGTCAGCACCTTCTTCGGCAGGTGATTCTTCTGCTGGTCATCTCTCGATCTCTAGGGGCCTCGGGGTAATCTTAACCTAGTCTAGATCACCTTCCTCTAGAAGGCAACCATCCTCTGCTACCAACTGAGAAGGCGGGATTTTCGATCTCTTATCTGATTACTCTAGATCTAAATCCCCACTTAGGTCGACTGAATCTTTGTTGCCTGTCATAGAGTAAAAAGCATTCCACTACTAGGTTAATCAATCCAATAATTGGCACGACTATGAAGAACCACTTACCACAAATACATTTTAAAGTTTTATTATAAAGCCAAAGATAACTGGAGATACAAACATCTCAATATAAGGTTCAACAGGTATACTGGCACCAAAACAAACTTGAATTCTCTGAACGATCTTAGGCGACAGAAAAATACCACCAACACCAACTCGAATATTAGCAGGTTTGCAAGAATAGACACAAGTTGTAACTTAAGCGTCATTTACAAAAGAGAAAATCAGGTTAGACTGTCCCTACACTAGACTAGGTGACATCCCTACTTAGCAGAATCTTAACCTAAAAAGGTGTCAGCCGTGGTGACTTCCAAAGAAGTTCACTCACTTTCCCTTAGTCTTTGGTGTAAATCTGTGCATCGCAGTCATGTCCTCTCTGCCTACCCATCCGCTCTCTAAGGGTCCTCAGGCCATCTGCTCTAACTCCACCCCAGGGTGCTGTCCCCAATACAAAATCACAATTACAGTTGAAACGCCCCTCAGGGACGCCCCTCACGTACACCTCTCACGTGGTTTCGGTTCTGGCTTTTTCCATACTGATACTCCTCTGGGCTTCTTGTTAGCGTTGACCTTGCTTCCCAGGCTTCTTCTCGGCACGCCGGTACCCCCCAGGAAATTCCTGAAGCCTCCTCCAGGCCTGTGCCTGTCTCCCCGGACAGAGCTCTATTCATCACTCTCTTGATTGGAACCCCCTCACACCTGCAAACAGACACCCATGAATTGGGCCCCAAATTCCGACCTCCAGTTTATCTCTCAAGTCGTAAAACTTCGAACATGGTCGGCAATTTATGCTTAACGAGACCCGAATTTAACTAGCACATGCAGATCAAAGAAGCGACTTTATCTTTCCAGGCCTACTAAATTACTTTGCAAGAGGCCTGCACTCTGTGAAACTTTATTTCTTAAACTAAAACAAGTTCTACCTATTACACTCTGATTATATGAAACACTTCTATAAAACATAACTTTAACATATGATCAATAATATTCTGAATAATAGCAAATCCATCTTATGTGAAACTGCAAAGGCACGTTTTCGTTCTTCATACATTGCCATGAGGCCTGCACATTTCTACGTTTGGCAGCATGACATTTTTTTCTGCAACAGCCACTTAACATGGAGTCTTAACAGCACTCTAGCATTTCTAAACATTACTACATTAGCTTCACACTCTAAAATATGCATTCTACATTGATTAAACACTAGTGAGTATATGTATTTCTATATATTTTCGACACTTCTAAGTGCTTTAACTGAATTCGTGCATCTAACATGTAAGTATGGTGTACTTATACATTTTACTCAAATTGCGCTCTCTCAGTTCCCCCCTTTGATGACCTCCAGGGGTCATCACCATCACAACACCATCATTGAATTGAATCAAACAGAACTCGTTGCAATGCTCCCTCGTTTTATCATTTCTAGAGCCCTCAGACTCCTGTATTGGTTGTCCTGCATTGCAGCTAGTCTCTGCTCCTGTTCCCTCATGGATCTTTGCAACCTATTTGACCTATACCATTGATACAGCCTCATAAATCCCCACAATATGATTACACAGATCACTATTATGATGATAGGCTTCAGTATGTACCATATAAAGCTTTTCCCTATATTGGCGAACCAACCTCCAACTTTACCCATTCCGTGACCCACTTTTTCCCACACATTTACTTTTGACAAATCTTCAATTTCTTGGTGTATTTCAGTGATGTTTCGTATGTACTTCTCAAGAGGTTTTGAATTGTCTGGAATGTAAGTACAACATTCCTGGACCTTCAAAGCCTTACAGACTCCGCCCTCTTTGGCTAACAGAACGTCTAGAGCAAGTCGGTTCTGAAGAACCATTGCCCTTATCGATTGCATCTCTCCCTCCACCAGCATTAATGATCTAGCAGTACTGGCGGATAATCTATCTACAACTGTTGACAATCTCCTGATCTTAACATCATTCAGTTTTAATCCTAGAAGAGGGAACATAGCGCCGAATACATCTCCAACTACCTCAGCATCGCCTACATCCCTTCTCCCTCTGGCTTGAGTTTTTCCCTCGATGATCTCTAAATCCTTAGCATGATATATTTTGGGGAAGACAATTGCCAAATAACATGAACCATACCAATTATCCGGCAGTTTCACGTAGGCATTTCTTCCACAGACAAAATACACATTTGGGATCACCTGCATCCCCTTTAAGAAATCTTTCGTGTAGTATTCTAATTGGAAGGCATGTTCACAACTTACTTCTCCCACAAATACATTTTCATAGTAGGTCTTACCCCTATATATACATAGCTTCCCTTTTTGTGTTATTGGACCGTTACTACCCTTTCTTTTGTGTGACTTTTCCTCCTCGGTCCAATCTGTTTTCCATTGGCCTGAAGCCTTTAGAATCTTCTGCCTCCTGTACCGATCATCCACCTGCCCTCTAAACTTTTTCTCAATTTCTGATACTTTGCAGGCCAGGTTATTTCTTCGGGCATGTGAAGTATCTAAAGTTTTCCGAGGAATGAAAAATGTCCCTAATCGGTCCTCACTCTTGTAGTAGTCCCATTTATTCATATGCTTGTAAGCTGGGACTTCTGGTAACACTGCATCAAAATTTGAGAAATAGTATTCAAAACTATCTCGTCCATAAAATATACTAAGCAACAAACTACATGTAATCCCATAAGTCAATGGGAGATGATGATACCTAATACCTTTGTCTACAGAGGCTGGCAATTGCATACAAACGTAGCAGTCCTTCGCCTCCATAGCGTCAATGTATTCATACAGCAGCTTGGCATATGCGTTTGATTTAAAGTTTCCCTGTGACTCATCTACGTGTAACCTACGAGCTTCTGCTGCTAGCAAAGCATTTTCCTTCACTGTATTGTCCTCCTTTTTACCAACAGTAGTAGGTTTCGAGGTTACCACAACCTTTGCTTCTGTTGCTTTTGTTTCGTTGTCATGTCCCACTATATATGATACAGTAACTACTAAAACTATAAGAAAAATTACTCCCGCTAAAAGTGTACCTATTATGCATTTCGCTTTGCGGTTCGAGTTGCCGGCCTCCATGTTCTCTAGATAGTGTAGCTTTTAGTCTCCTTTCCAATGTAAAGTCTTTTTCTCCTTATTTCTTCAACAGTCTCTCTTTGCTCATTCAGACTTTCTCGAACTGCACCTCAGGAAGCTGGCAATCTCTTTTGAAATCAGTCCTTTGAACTGTAACAACAGACAACCCTAGCCCTTCTCCGTCAACTAAATGGAAAGGTCCCTAAATTTTTTCTTCTTCCACTTGGCGCTAGGTTATCTTCTCAATCTTTGCTAATTTGCAAAATGTCTTTAGGTGTCTACGATCACCCGTGTTCCAGCAGCTCTAATCACGTATTCTAACAGTTCTAGGCGAAGAATGGTCTCCTCGAGTACGGATACTGTTGTGCCAAACGTTGGAAATTCTACTCTGTTTAAACCAATTCTCTTATTCTGCTCAGGTAAGGAGGATTGGGGATAGTGATTGTCAATAATCCTTCAGCTTCAACTCCAGGCACCAACAATGCCACTTCCAACTTTATGATGGGGTCAGTGCTGGTCACTGTCACTTCCCTCACCCTCCCGGATCTCTGTGCACAAGACATCTGCTGCCAGGTAGGTCCACTCAGGAGTGGCGTATCTTCTGCAGGGCACACACACCCTCCTTGATCTCCTTGGACCCTCCGCTTCTGGATTCTGTGCACCTTCATCCAGGTCTGAGTCTTGGGATATAGGAGCAAGGGTTCTCTCTGGAGTTGACTTCAAGCTCGGCCTCCTCCTTCTTTCAGGCCAACTGGTCTCTCCACGCCTTGTTCTCCTGCTTCTTGTCCTCACACTCGACTCTTGATCACTTGCAGCTTGATCAGTGTCTGATTCGTACTCACAGCTACTTTCTCCTTCTGTGGCAACGTCAGTTTCACTGTCGTCTTGTCCTTCTTCCACTTGATCTGACACGCTCCCAGCTTCCTCCGATCCCCCCACAGCTTGACTGGTCTCCTCTATAGATTCTTCGTCCACAGCTGGATTTCCATCCGAGAGAGGAGCTGTTTCTTCCAGGGGTGCTGGAACTCTCCGCGTATGGGAGGCGTGAATCCAGTTGGGCAGCCCTCCAACTTTAACAGCAGTATTCGTTGTTAAGATGATTTGATAGGGTCCGCGCCAGCGCACGTCCAAGCAATTCTTCCTGACGTGTTTCTTCACCACGACCCAATCACCAGGGCACAGATCGTGGCACAGGTCTTTGGACGATGGAATTTCAGCAGCCTGCACCTGATGAGACACAGAATGAATTGCATCAGAAAGTCCCTTGCAATAATCCAGGATCAGATCATCTGTGATATTCAACAATGCTGCAGTTGGAACTGATGGGAGAAAATTACAAAAAACAATTTGATGGACAGAATGTAGATCAATGTCTTACATTCACCCCAGTACAAGGATCTGGGCCTAAATCCATCATTTTTTGCACTCCACACCACCCTGGGTCAGATAATGGCTTTATGCAAATCAGCTCTGACCCTGTGCCCCATGGGAACAGTTCAGTCCGAACTACAACAGCCATATCTTTCCCAGACCGGAATCAAGCATCCGAGGACCGGACCGGTTTTGAGGTAACACCTCTCATCAGCCCGGCTAGCTTGACTCCAGTGGTGTGGAGGCTCTGGGACCCACGTCTAAGCTACCCCAGTAGACTCAGGGAGAAAATTACAAAAAACAATTTGATGGACAGAATGTAGATCAATGTCTTACATTCACCCCAGTACAAGGATCTGGGCCTAAATCCATCGTTTTTTGCACTCCACACCACCCTGGGTCAGATAATGGCTTTATGCAAATCAGCTCTGACCCTGTGCCCCATGGGAACAGTCCAGTCCGAACTACAACAGCCATATCTTTCCCAGTCCTAGTCCTAGTTCGGACTGGACTGTTCCCATGGGGCACAGGCACCGGGAGCTGATTTGCATAAAGCCATTATCTGACCCAGGGTGGTGTGGAGTGCAAAAAACGATGGATTTAGGCCCAGATCCTTGTACTGGGGTGAATGTAAGACATTAATCTACATTCTGTCCATCAAATTGTTTTTTGTAATTTTCTCCCTGAGTGTACTGGGGTAGCTCAGACGTGGGTCCCAGAGCCTCCACACCACTGGAGTTAAGCTAGCTGGGCTGATGAGAGGTGTTACCTCGAAACCAGTCCGGTCCTCGGATGCTTGATTCCGGTCTGGGAAAGATATGGCTGTTGTAGTTCGGACTGGACTGTTCCCATGGGGCACAGGGTCAGAGCTGATTTGCATAAAGCCATTATCTGACCCAGGGTGGTGTGGAGTGCAAAAAACGATGGATTTAGGCCCAGATCCTTGTACTGGGGTGAATGTAAGACATTGATCTACATTCTGTCCATCAAATTGTTTTTTGTAATTTTCTCCCTGAGTGTACTGGGGTAGCTCAGAACACTCTGGTCCCAGAGCCTCCACACCACTGGAGTCAAGCTAGCCGGGCTGATGAGAGGTGTTACCTCGAAACCGGTCCGGTCCTCGGATACTTGATTCCGGTCTGGGAAAGATATGGCTGTTGTAGTTCGGACTGGACTGTTCCCATGGGGCACAGGGTCAGAGCTGATTTGCATAAAGCCATTATCTGACCCAGGGTGGTGTGGAGTGCAAAAAACGATGGATTTAGGCCCAGATCCTTGTACTGGGGTGAATGTAAGACATTGATCTACATTCTGTCCATCAAATTGTTTTTTGTAATTTTCTCCCTGAGTGTACTGGGGTAGCTCAGAACACTCGGATCCCAGAGCCTCCACACCACTGGAGTCAAGCTAGCCGGGCTGATGAGAGGTGTTACCTCGAAACCGGTCCGGTCCTCGGATACTTGATTCCGGTCTGGGAAAGATATGGCTGTTGTAGTTCGGACTGGACTGTTCCCATGGGGCACAGGGTCAGAGCTGATTTGCATAAAGCCATTATCTGACCCAGGGTGGTGTGGAGTGCAAAAAACGATGGATTTAGGCCCAGATCCTTGTACTGGGGTGAATGTAAGACATTGATCTACATTCTGTCCATCAAATTGTTTTTTGTAATTTTCTCCCTGAGTGTACTGGGGTAGCTCAGACGTGGGTCCCAGAGCCTCCACACCACTGGAGTCAAGCTAGCCAGGCTGATGAGAGGTGTTACCTCGAAACCGGTCCGGTCCTCGGATGCTTGATTCCGGTCGGGGAAAGATATGGCTGTTGTAGTTCGGACTGGACTGTTCCCATGGGGCACAGGGTCAGAGCTGATTTGCATAAAGCCATTATCTGACCCAGGGTGGTGTGGAGTGCAAAAAACTATGGATTTAGGCCCAGATCCTTGTACTGGGGTGAATGTAAGACATTGATCTACATTCTGTCCATCAAATTGTTTTTTGTAATTTTCTCCCTGAGTGTACTGGGGTAGCTCAGACGTGGGTCCCAGAGCCTCCACACCACTGGAGTCAAGCTAGCCGGGCTGATGAGAGGTGTTACCTCGAAACCGGTCCGGTCCTCGGATGCTTGATTCCGGTCTGGGAAAGATATGGCTGTTGTAGTTCGGACTGGACAGTTCCCATGGGGCACAGGGTCAGAGCTGATTTGCATAAAGCCATTATCTGACCCAGGGTGGTGTGGAGTGCAAAAAATGATGGATTTAGGCCCAGATCCTTGTACTGGGGTTTATGTAAGACATTGATCTACATTCTGTCCATCAAATTGTTTTTTGTAATTTTCTCCCTGAGTGTACTGGGGTAGCTCAGACGTGGGTCCCAGAGCCTCCACACCACTGGAGTCAAGCTAGCCGGGCTGATGAGAGGTGTTACCATGAAACCGGTCCGGTCCTCGGATGGTTGATTCCGGTCTGGGAAAGATATGGCTGTTGTAGTTCGGACTGGACTGTTCCCATGGGGCACAGGGTCAGAGCTGATTTGCATAAAGCCATTATCTGACCCAGGGTGGTGTGGAGTGCAAAAAACGATGGATTTAGGCCCAGATCCTTGTACTGGGGTGAATGTAAGACATTGATCTACATTCTGTCCATCAAATTGTTTTTTGTAATTTTCTCCCTGAGTGTACTGGGGTAGCTCAGACGTGGGTCCCAGAGCCTCCACACCACTGGAGTCAAGCTAGCCGGGCTGATGAGAGGTGTTACCTCGAAACTAGTCCGGTCCTCGGATGCTTGATTCCGGTCTGGGAAAGATATGGCTGTTGTAGTTCGGACTGGACTGTTCCCATGGGGCACAGGGTCAGAGCTGATTTGCATAAAGCCATTATCTGACCCAGGGTGGTGTGGAGTGCAAAAAACGATGGATTTAGGCCCAGATCCTTGTACTGGGGTGAATGTAAGACATTGATCTACATTCTGTCCATCAAATTGTTTTTTGTAATTTTCTCCCGCAGTTGGAACTGATGGAAGTCTCATTGCCCTCCCCATTAAAACTTCATGTGGAGAGAGGCCTGTTCTCCTGTCTGGTGTGCTACGTATACTCATGAGTACTAATGGCAGTGCATCAGGCCAGCTTAGGGATGTCGATGAACACACTTTGGCAATTCGGGACTTTATCGTCCCATTGATCTGCTCCACAATTCCTGAAGCTTCTGGTCGATAGCTACAGTGCAACTTCTGATCAATGTTTAATGCTGAGCAGAGCATCTTCACAATTTCGCTGTTGAAATGTGTTCCCCTATCTGATTCCAAAGAGGCCGGCACCCCGAACCGCGGTATTAACTCCCTAAGCAACAACTTTGCTACCGTGAGTGTGTCACACCTGCGTGTAGGGTAAGCCTCGACCCATCTGGAAAATATGCAGACAACCACCAGAACATACCTGAGGCGGTTACATTTTGGCATTTCAATAAAGTCTAGTTGCATCCGGTTGAAAGGGCCACCAGACCTCCCAATGTGACTCAATGTGACTGGTGTCCTTTTTCCTACGTTCAATTGTTGACAGGTTACACATCGTTGACACACTGCTTCTGCGGCTACTCTAAACTTGGGATTATACCAAGTTTGTCTAAATACCCGCAACATGGCATCTCTGCCTAGGTGCACTGGACCATGTATCTGTCTTGCCATAGGACTTACTAGTTCGTTTGGTAACACTGCCCTTCCATCTGCTGAAACCCAAAAATCCATATCACTTTTTACACAACCTGCAGTTTCCCATGTCTTTTTCTCAAAATCTGTTGCATTTTCTTGTATGCCTTTTAAATCATCCCAGGTATCTACAGTTTCTAACATCATAGTTAACTCTGTCTTTTCCTGTGTCCCACCCACTTCTACCTCTGTGACATAAAATCAGTACCTTTGGTGTGGGCTGCACATTTAACAACGGCAATTGCTGCCGGACCTTGTAATGCTTCTAACAACAATCGTATAAAATCCCCATTTCGAATAGGTGAACCTGAAGAGGTCATGTAACCTCTTTGAGACCACAATTGCCCATAGTCATGAACTACCCCGAAACCATATTGGCTATCTGTGTATATGGTGACTCGAATTTTGCTACCTGCTAAACAGGCGCGTGTCAATGCAATGATTTCAGCTACCTGAGCAGAGTGTACGCCTTCCAGGCAAGCGGCTTCCACAACTCCAATAATGGTGCAAACAGCGTAAGCTGCTCTCAACTGACCAATATTGTCTATTACACATGAGCCATCAACAAAGAAAATTTCATCAGGGTCGGTCAACGGCTCATCCACAATATCTGGTCTTGGTTTGGTGCATAGTTCAGTCACATCAAGGCAATCGTGATCTTCACATTCTTCATCTTCTATATCATTGGTGAGTGGCATCAAAGTAGCAGGATTCAAGACAGAGCATCTCTTAAGGGTCACGTTCTCCGCAGCAAGAATAACTTGCTCGTAGCGCGTGAGCCTGTTATTTGTCAAATGCTGTGTCTTGGTCCTGGTCATTAACAGTTCCACAGAATGAGGTACATACACCACTAACTTGTGTCCTATTACAATACTTTCACACCTCTCAATGCTGACACCCGTTGCAGCAACGGATTTGAGACATCCGGGCAACGCTGCGGCTACTGGGTCTAAAGTAGCCGAGAAGTATGCAACTGGTCTACGGGCATTTCCATGAATTTGGGCTAGAACCGACAAAGCACAACCTTCTCTTTCACAGCAGTAAAGTAAGAATGGTTTTTCGTAATCCGGCATTCCCAGAGCAGGAGCACGACACAAGTCCTCTCTCAGCTGCAGGAATGCCATCAAATAGTCCTTGTCCCATGGTACCGGATCACTCACCTCCTTCTGCGTCAGTTTTTGTAAGGGCTTTGCTTTCAGGGAAAAGTTAGCTATCCACTGTCGGCAATAACCAACCATTCCTAGAAACATCCTGACCTCTCTTTGTGTCGTGGGCGAAGTCATCTTCATGATCGCCTCTATCCTGTCTGGTGACACCTTCCATTTCCCTTTTTCAATTCTGTGACCCAAATACTGTACTTCTGTCAGACAGTACTGTAATTTGCTCAGAGACACCTTGTGTCCGTTCTCAGCTAAATGGTTCAGCAAGGTGTTGGTGTCTACCTTGCAAGCTTCCTCTGTTTCTGACGCAACAAGTAGGTCGTCTATGTGCTGGACTAGAACCGAGTTCTGTGGCAGTACTAGACTTTCAAGATTTTTCTTCAGCAGCTGGTTAAAAATCGATGGGCTTTCTGTATACCCCTGTGGGATACGACACCATGTTAATACGCGATTTTCCAGCTTAAATGTGAAAAGAAATTGGCTCTCTTCATCTAATGGGATTGAAAAGAAGGCCTGACAAAGGTCTATCACCGTGAACCACTCAGCTTGGAATGGTATCTGAAACAATTTCACTGATGGATTCGGTACCACTGGACAACACGAAACAACTATGTTATTAATATTTCGGAGGTCCTGAACTATTCTGAATTTCCCACTAGGTTTCTGCAAACCCATATTCGGGGAGTTACATGGACTACCCACGATTTCTTTCAGTATTCCCTGTCTAATCATGGAGTCGATCACGGGCTTTATTCCTGCAATCGTCTCCGGAGTCAATTTGTATTGAGGCGTTCTTGGATATTCAACATTGGGTTTTATCATGATTTTCACAGGTTTCACTCCTTTAATCAATCCTATCTCTTCCCCAGTGAGATCCCACACTTCAGATGACACCGTATCTCTTAAGTTCCAAGGGAGCTCTTCCACCGTCAAGGTAGGATACAGCTCTATGCATACCTTTGAATTTGCAACTTTAAAGGTGGCATCATCGTCGTTAGTCTGTACTTCCACTCCCTGAGGCGTGCAGTATATTGTGCAATTTATTTTGCACAACAAATCTCTTCCTAACAGACACACAGGGCTAGAATCACATACTACAAACTGATGTTCATCGCTGTATTTTCCTATTTGCACTAGTACTGGTTCCGTCAAAGGGCTAGTCATTCTCCTATTTGCAACTCCTACCACTTGAATTGTTTCCCCTGACATTTTCAGGTCCGGAACCACTGCTGATCTCAGAGTGGATCGAGTGGCCCCCGTGTCCACCAGGAAGGTCGTAGGACACCCTGCCACTTCGGCCTCCACATACGGTCCCCTTTGGTCCACCTCTAGAACTGCCCTGAGGGTACAGTCTTCCTTTCTACTCACACGCTGTCCTGTCAACGGATCAACGTAGTAACACTCTTCTCCTCCTACAAAAAGTGGCATCTGTCTATAGGTCTTTCCCCCTATCACTATTCTGGGTGGTTGAGGGAACTGGGCTCGAGGAGCTGAGCCTCCCTTTGACCACCTTACCCTTGGGCAATGTCGTCCCTTTTACTGGGCTGCTCTGAGCTTCCTCCTCCTCTATTTCCAGTTCTCCATTTTCAGGGTTATAGGGACACTCGCATTTCCAATGTCCCACCTGGTGACACTGGTGACACTTTGTCGTCTTTTTCAAGGTAGCCAGGTCTACTCTAGGTCTCGGATTTTCCTCATTGTCCCTATTCAGATTATTCGATCTCCTTCCCATGGTCCCTGTTCCCTGTTGCTGCTGCCCACCCTTTCCAGCTGACTGCATCTGAACCAACATCAGCTTTTCCTTAAGTTTTTTTGCTTTAGAATCAATTTCATCACTACAATACCTTGCATATCTCAAAATTTCATCTAACGGTTTGTTTTGCCAGCAAATTAAATGTTGCTGAATCATCAAGCAAATATCAGGTCTCAATCCCAAAACAAATTTCGACACAAACTGTCCTATGTCTTTGGGATCCATTACATCTAGTCCACTGTATTGTTTGAAAGTTTTCAGTAGTCTCTCATAATATTCATGGACTGTCTCCTTGGGTTCCTGCCTAGTCCGATCTATTTTGACCCAATCTATGTCCTGCGGTGGCACCTTATCTTTCAGCCATTGTCATTACCCTTTCATATTTCTCCATGACTCTTTCTGATGGTCCATTAGTCTGAGCATCCCTCTCTGGTTCAGATGTGGGCCATTCAACACTAACCTTGCATGCTGTCCACAAGTCTCCTGGGACTACAATATCAAATAGGGTGTTCAAATCAATCCACAGTACTTTAGAGATTTTTACTAACCTCTCTACCTGTTTGTACCACTCCACGGGATTTTCTCTCAGTTTAGGAAAGGAATTGGTAAATGCAGCTAAATCTCCCCTACTCCATGGCACATGCACATAGCTCCCATTCGCTATTTCTCGCAAAGGATATGCTTCCATCCTCTGTAGCCCTCCCTCCGGGGACATCACAATTGTGCTCCGCCTGACAGTCCCTTTCTTGGACAACCTTTTTTCCCACTTATCCAGATCTCTCCATGTCCTTATTCCTGTGATCAGTTCTCTTATGTGTGTTTTCAATCCAATTGTTCTCCTCTCTTCGAGGTCCTGATCTGAATAATGCAACCTATGGTTACCCTGTAATGCCTTTGTTCTCGACAAGTCTACCATGTACTTGTCTGCCAATTCAGATAATTTCTCATGTACTGCTCTCGCTTTCCGAGTGATATCCTTTGCTATAAACAGTACCTCATCTTGCTCATACATGTCAATCCTCTCCAAAGGCAACGTGCCATCTATTATCTCATCCAAGTCAGATTTTAAACTGGTCACATCTAGCCTTCTTGCCTTTATCTCAGCTGTCAATATGTTATTCTTAGAGGGTCCATTGACATCTCTCCCATCCCAGCTCTGAGCCCTACGCCTAGGCTCAGGCGAGTTATGGGGATTCCTCCCATGTTCCCATCTTTCTAGGTCCCAAGCAGTTCCATCCCCTCTTGGTATGTGATGAAACGATGCTCTATTTCCTACAGTCCCACTCTGTCTATTCTGCTCGGTCTCTCTAAATGCATGATAAGACCTTTCATTGCTCCCCCTGCTTTCGCAATTCCCTTGCTGTCTGGTATCACTCAACACATGGTAAGACCCTTCGCAACTCCCCATGTTCCCGCGATCCCAGTGTTGTCTATTATCGCCAGGTGCATGGTGAGTGCACTTAAAGCTGTCTCTGTAGTCTTGTGTCCTTCGGTCTCCCTCGCTGTGAATGAGACGAGACGCCCTTCCACACTCTGTACTTCTATCCTCTTGCTCCTGTCCATTTCCATTATGGAAATGACGTGTAGCTCCTCTACTCTCCTGACTTTTGCCATCGCACTCCTGACCGCTTCACTAGCCCCACAGTGAGACAATGTTCCATCACCTCGACTTCCCCACTCGGCTTCCGCTCCTGACCTATTACTCTGGGTTCCCGTGTTAGCATCCCACTCTCTCAAGTCAGCCCTCAACTCGGTAAAGGACTTCGGCCATGGTCCCCTCAGATCCATCGGTCCTCTCGGACCCCCTTGATCTATTATGGGATCCACTGCTGGATTTAATGGGGTGCTCCGATCTCTTGGTCCTGGCAACTGCCTTCGAGAATTAATCATATTGTTCCTATTTTCCATTTCTGCTCTCTCTCTGTCTAGCCGTGCCTGTTCCTCCTCTCGTGCTTTCTCTGGGTCATAAATCGATACTATAGGACCTATGGTAACAGGTACTTGGAGAGCGTCTGGCAATTGATAAGACTTAGCACGCTCCATTTCTGGCACTTTTTGTACCACGAACCTTCCGATTACTCTCTGTACTGGACTAGGTTGAGGTGTTTCCTCACCTTTGGTGTATTCCCTATCTGTTATAGGAGGTGGTCTATACTCTCCTATGCCAGCCCCATCCCCCCTTTGGAGCTCAGCACCTTCCATCCCTCTATTGTACGGAGGTGGTCTGTCTATCAACAACCTATTTATCAGACTGTCCTCTGTCTCGCTCTCATCATCCTCCTCTGGTGGTCTTTTGTCTCCTGCAACCTCTATTACTGGGTACAGTTTATCTACTTCAATAGTCTGCACTCTCCACTTTTTAGCTTCCTCATCCCATTTGGCGTCCTGTACTGCTCTTACCGATCGTCTCACTCTTTCTTGGCGCCTGTTCTGGTTCCTGTCGTGCGCCGCCCTAATCCACGCATTAAGGGCTTCAAACTGTGTTGGTCTGGGCAGAGGTCTCATTGAGGTCATACCTGCTTTTAACTGGTGCAACACTTCTAATCTAAACGTTCCGTATTTCGGAAAAGTCAGTTCCTCGTTCCCCTCTGTAATCTTACTCCAATTTGAAATCCACAGTATAGTATGCAACCCAACATTCGTGGCCATATAATGAGCTGGTGTACCCTCTGGCGGGGCCTCTTCCCCGTCTAAAGATTCTCTCCTTTCTCTCTTAAAGATCGCTCTCAGACATTTAAAACACTTCATGTTCGAAATCTACAATTTTCCTTAATTCCCTGCGTTTGTTTACTTCCTGATGACAGTCCAAAAAATCACAGCGCGGTTCTTGCCAACTGGCCTATCACAGCGCGGTTCTTACCAACCGGCCTATCCCAGCGCGGTTTCACACCAACCGGCCTATCACAGCGCGGCTCTCTCTGACGTCACTCGTCTCCCCTTCGCAGCAGTTCCCCTCCTTTCTCAGCTCGTATCCCTGTCATGCATGCGTCCCATTCATACTCTGAAAAATGATTACTTCCGACCAAGCGATCACTTTTCTTGACTGTACGCCCACAGTCTAACTGTAATTGTCACCTCAACTGACGAAATGTCTTTCCGTAGACGTCCAGACAATCGCCTTAACTGATAGGTTACTTACACACAGTAACTTCCGACCAGCGTCCGTTACTCATACACTCACTCTTGCATTCCCCCTATCACGGTCCTGCGGGCAATCAATGGTACCTCATGACCCCCTTCACAATGGTCGACAATTACTCTGGATGTCCGATACACCCGAACCACTTAAGCTCTTCTCTGAACTTAAGATTTTCACCAGGTTGCACGCGCTCACAACCCTGCCTCAATCACTCTACAGGCATTCAACTCCGCATGACATTACAACACAAATACAACACAAAACACCGCAATCTTGACAACGCATGACCCTTATTATACTCACTCTCGACCGACTCTGCTGCTTTTCTCTCGCACCGTCAGCACCTTCTTCGGCAGGTGATTCTTCTGCTGGTCATCTCTCGATCTCTAGGGGCCTCGGGGTAATCTTAACCTAGTCTAGATCACCTTCCTCTAGAAGGCAACCATCCTCTGCTACCAACTGAGAAGGCGGGATTTTCGATCTCTTATCTGATTACTCTAGATCTAAATCCCCACTTAGGTCGACTGAATCTTTGTTGCCTGTCATAGAGTAAAAAGCATTCCACTACTAGGTTAATCAATCCACTAATTGGCACGACTCTGAAGAACCACTTACCACAAATACATTTTAAAGTTTTATTATAAAGCCAAAGATAACTGGAGATACAAACATCTCAATATAAGGTTCAACAGGTATACTGGCACCAAAACAAACTTGAATTCTCTGAACGATCTTAGGCGACAGAAAAATACCACCAACACCAACTCGAATATTAGCAGGTTTGCAAGAATAGACACAAGTTGTAACTTAAGCGTCATTTACAAAAGAGAAAATCAGGTTAGACTGTCCCTACACCAGACTAGATGACATCCCTACTTAGCAGAATATTAACCTAAAAAGGTGTCAGCCGTGGTGACTTCCAAAGAAGTTCACTCACTTTCCCTTAGTCTTTGGTGTAAATCTGTGCATCGCAGTCATGTCCTCTCTGCCTACCCATCCGCTCTCTAAGGGTCCTCAGGCCATCTGCTCTAACTCCACCCCAGGGTGCTGTCCCTAATACAAAATCACAATTACAGTTGAAACGCCTCTCAGGGACGCCCCTCACGTACACCTCTCACGTGGTTTCGGTTCTGGCTTTTTCCATACTGATACTCCTCTGGGCTTCTTGTTAGCGTTGACCTTGCTTCCCAGGCTTCTTCTCGGCACGCCGGTACCCCCCAGGAAATTCCTGAAGCCTCCTCCAGGCCTGTGCCTGTCTCCCCGGACAGAGCTCTATTTATCACTCTCTTGATTGGAACCCCCTCAAACCTGCAAACAGACACCCATGAATTGGGCCCCAAATTCCGACCTCCAGTTTATCTCTCAAGTCGTAAAACTTCGAACATGGTCGGCAATTTATGCTTAACGAGACCCGAATTTAACTAGCACATGCAGATCAAAGAAGCGACTTTATCTATCCAGGCCTACTAAATTACTTTGCAAGATGCCTGCACTCTGTGAAACTTTATTTCTTAAACTAAAACAAGTTCTACCTATTACACTCTGATTATATGAAACACTTCTATAAAACATAACTTTAACATATGATCAATAATATTCTGAATAATAGCAAATCCATCTTATGTGAAACTGCAAAGGCACATTTTCGTTCTTCATACATTGCCATGAGGCCTGCACATTTCTACGTTTGGCAGCATTACATTTTCTTCTGCAACAGCCACATAACATGGAGTCTTAACAGCACTCTAGCATTTCTAAACATTACTACATTAGCTTCACACTCTAAAATATGCATTCTACATTGATTAAACACTCGTGAGTATATGTATTTCTATATATTTTCGACACTTCTAAGTGCTTTAACTAAATTCGTGCATCTAACATGTAAGTATGGTGTACTTATACATTTTACTCAAATTGCGCTCTCTCATCACTAATGCGTGAATATCGCTGTATTCTCAACGATATTCACGCATTTCGGCACTATCGCTGGATATTTTAGCACAATGGAGAAAAACGTTGCTAATAGCATGTTTTCTCCGCTAACCTATCCAGCGATAGGCAGCGATAAAATAATCGCCGCTAAGCCTATTTAGCGATAAATATCACTACTTGTTGGTAATATGTCCCACAATTCCTGAGTGGGGAGACAGTTCTACCAAAGTTGTATCGGCTCCCCTTAGGGAGCACAAGATAATGAGTACAAGTGTCTCAAACAGCATGGTTTCACCATGCTGGAAGCCCTGCTCACTGTGCTGGACAATGAGGCACACTCCAGACACAATCAGCGAATACTGACAATCAAAAGTGAAACAAACAGCTGCGAGGTGTGGCCCTCTTCTCCAGACAACTCAGGCCAGGCCATTAGAGGAATCCCAGCAAGCAGCTTCTTGCGGTGGGTGCCGGACCATGTTGAAACAGGGCGGCTTCTGAGCGGCAAGCAGCACTTTGTAGGGGGTTGCAAGTGGGTGCAGGGACCTCGCAAGCAGGGTGTCAATGGCCCGATCTCTCCTCTCGTGCGGGGGTATGTGGATGGACAGCTTTAGGAACTCCGCTGGTCCCGGTAATACCAAAGCACAAGTCAATAGGGAGACGACTGGTCTCTGGAGCACATAAGGGAGTCCGAACAATGAAGGAACCCCAAAGCTGATGCGTGCTTGTGCCCTGGTTAGACTACTGAGTGTGCATCACGATAGAAGCACTCCAGTAGGTCCCTGATTGTGCCCCAGAGGCTCTGCACAGTGCGTAATGGATCAAAGCAAAGAAATAAATGAAAGGCATGCAGAATTTTATAATTCACACAGCAGTCTGACAAGGTAACAGAAGTCTTTCTGGGCCAATAAACCCATCACAAGTACAGGGAGAGGGGATGAAAGCCCACAAGCCCCTGAAGTACACTGAAGAACACAAGCAAGAATATAGGCAGCAGGCCAGCTTACATAATTCTTGAGGTAAAGAGGCAGTCCTGCTTGTACAATCGACAATCGTGAAGAGGACAGGAGGAACATGAAATTATAATATGATTAAAGCAATATTATAAATGGTGACAAGCACGGGACTTGGGATCTAACCCATGTTGAAGTATTGGAAAGAAACAAGCACTTCATTCAACAGAATATATAAAACACTCTCTTTTGGAAAACTGACATTTATTTAGATAATAATTTACAAATATATTTACCTCAAAGGGAATGTAAGCAGATTAGCGCGGGCACTTTATAAAGAAGAAGGTGGAGGGATATTTTCATGGTATTCTGGGAATTGTAGTGTCACTGTGTGAAAGTGATTGATGAACTAGAATTTGCGTAGTCCTTTGTTAATGTTTATGCACAAGCTTTGGAGGTACACATATGTAATGAATTACCTTCTAAAGCTTAATATGGGTAGGACCACTTCAAGAAAAGGTTTTGGCAGTGAGAAAATTTCACTTGTATCAGAAGCGTTTTTACATGCTGTGAAGGAACGAAGGAATGTTTGATTTTAAATAATATGGTGACCCATCAGTCATGGTAAGCACAAATTAGTACATGTTAGGGATAAAAGAGTGCAGTGATGTGTAGCACACAGTGGGGTAGAATTACTGGATTACAAAGTGCTGAGTATTAATGATGAAACCAAGGAGGGAATGTTCCTGAATACAGGTTTAAATTATTGTTTATATGGTTTGTGATTCTGGTTTTGGTTGTAAAACGGATGACTTTTGTTTTTAAATGTGATGAAGCGCTTAACACAGTTGACCATGTCAGCTAAAATTCGTTCTTGTATTTGTAGATGCCCCTGAAGAAGGAAATGTACTTTCCGAAATGCATTGGGCTGTTTTAATTAACATCATGGGATGTGGAACTCACTTTGGACTCCCGAGCTTTTGTGAAACATTTTTGTCTACTAAAATATTGAGTAAAATGAATTGACTACAAAATGAGAGCAAAATGATTAAAATGGTTTAAATAATGAATAAGTAAGAGAAAAGCAGATAAAACATTGATTCATTTGATTAAATTCATAAATGTGGCAGTGTAGCCTGACAGAATCGGAAAAGGGGTTCCTTGTGGAAGTCCTGCTTGTAGCCCAGAGGGACAAAGGTCAGCACAAACATGTGAGTCCAATGGCGGTTCTTCCTCGCAGCATAACAGTTCCTTCTGGCAAGGTGCAGTCTGTGGAACCAGTAGCATCTGTTTACAAGTCCACGCAGTGTCTAAAATCATGGGGTCATAGCCCTTGTACTTATACTCCAAATATCTTTTATGTGGAGATAACTTCAAAAGAACCTTAGAAGTGCACAACATCCCCTTTCAATACAGCTTAGGCTCCAGGTGTGCAGTAGGATGTTAACAAGCCCTTTGTGTGAGGTCAGGACACAGCCTATACAAATGTAAGGGGAACCAAGTCTCCCTCCCTCCCATTCCGAGAACACCATGCAGTATGCAGATGAAGGCATAGAACCCTGTAATACCCCAACATCCCTGTGTTATGGCTTTCTGGAAAAAGCCTAGCTGTCACTCTGTCCTAAATGTTGTTTTGAGTCAGGCTGTAAAGCACAAAGAGTCATAAGCACATATACATGCCCACATTCAGAACTCGCTGTAGTGAAAAACAAAATAGAGTGTTTGTAACTACCAGGACAGGTCACAAAATTAAGGCACATTTCCTACATTTTATCTACAAAGTACCTTGCCCATGGGGCTACCTAGGACCTAGCTTAAGGGTGACATATGTAGTAAAAAGGTAGGTTCAGGCTTGACAAGTAACTTTGAATTCCAAGTGTTAGATCTGGGGGTCTGTAGTTGGCAGAGGTAGGTACTAATGTTCAAATAGGGACCCTTGCTTCTAGTCAGGGGAAGGGGGATACACTCTTTGGGTAACTCATGCTCACCCCCTTGGTAGCCTGGCACGAGCAGACAGGCGTATCAAAGGCAATGCGTAAAGTATTAGTACCAACACTAATAGTAATCAATCAATCAATCAGTGACACTTATAGAGCGCGCTACATACCCGTAGGGTCTCAAGGCGCTGGGGGGGGGGGGGGGGGGGGGGGTGCCGCTACTGCTCGAACAGCCAGGTCTTCAGCTTCTTCCTGAAGGAGAGGTGGTCTTGGGTCAGGCGCAGGTCGGTCGGGAGGGAGTTCCAGGTCTTGGCGGCCAGGTAGGAGAAGGACCTTCCTCCTGTAGTCGCTCTTCGGATGCGGGGGACGGCGGCGAGGGCGTGGTTGGCTGATCGGAGGTGGCGTTTGGGAGCGTAGAAGTTGATCCGGCTGTTGAGGTAGCTCGGGCCTTGGTCGTGTAGGGCTTTGTGTGCGTGGGTGAGGAGGCGGAAGGTGATTCTTTTGTTGACGGGGAGCCAGTGAAGGTCTCTCAGGTGTCCGGTGATGTGGCTGGTTCGTGGGATGTCGAGGATGAGTCTGGCTGAGGCGTTCTGGATCCTCTGGAGTCTCTTCTGGAGCTTGGCGGTGGTACCGGCGTAGAGGGCGTTGCCGTAGTCCAGCCGGCTGGTGAGGAGGGCCTGGGTGACGGTCTTCCTGGTCTCGGTGGGGATCCACCGGAAGATCTTCCGTAGCATGCGTAGGATGTTGAAGCACGCCGAGGAGACGTTGTTGACTTGCCTGGTCATGGAGAGGGAGGAGTCCAGGATGAAGCCCAGGTTGCGTGCATGGTCTGTTGGTTTGGGTGCGGTGCCCAGGGCTGGAGGCCACCAGGAGTCGTCCCAGGCGGAGGGGGAAGAGCCCAGGATGAGGACCTCCGTCTTGTCAGAGTTCAGTTTCAGGCGGCTGGTCGTCATCCACTCGGCTACCTCTTTCATCCCTTCGTGCAGGTTGGCTCTGGTGGAGGCGGGGTCGTTGGTCAGGGAGAGGATCAGCTGGGTGTCGTCGGCGTAGGAGATAATGCTGAGGTTGTGTTTGCGTACGATGGCCGCGAGGGGGCTCATGTAGACGTTGAAGAGGGTGGGGCTCAGAGATGATCCTTGAGGGACGCCGCAGATGACTTCGGAGGTTTCTGATTTGTATGGTGGTAGGCGGACTCTCTGTGTCCTTCCGTCGAGGAAGGAGATGATCCATTCCAGCGCCTTGTCCTGGATTCCGATGTTACTGAGGCGCTGTACTAGGGTGCGGTGGCAGACCGTGTCGAATGCCGCGGAGAGGTCTAGGAGGATGTGGGCCGCTGTTTCTCCATTGTCCATCAGGGCTCGGATGTCATCGGTGGCGGCGATGAGGGCGGTCTCGGTGCTGTGATTGGCTCGGAAGCCGGACTGTGAGGGGTCGAGGGATCCGTTCGTCTCGAGGAAGGCGGCCATCTGCTTGTTGACGGTCTTCTCGATGTAACACACTGAAACCAACACAAATGGACTCCGCATCAGTTTAGAAAAACAAAGTATCCATATCTAAACTACCCAAGACCAAAACGACAAAAATCCAACATACACTGTTCCAAAATAAGTCTTTAAAAGGAGTTCAAGTGTTTGCACCAAAATAATCCACAGTTGTGTCACTTTTAGCCCTAAAAGTACCTGTAAGTGCGACACAAGTTCCAAGCGTCAGCTGCAGCGTCAGAAAACAAGCGATGAGTCACTCCTGAGACCCTGTGGAGGCGATGCGACAACCCTGCTGCAAGCTTCCGGCGGGTTGCAACGAATCTGATATGTATGGGGAGCGATGTGATACCTTGTATGGATTCCGGTTTGCATGTTCTCCGGTAGGAAGCGTCTCGCCCAGGCACAATGCGACGATCTGCGGGACAGTGACGATCTTCGGTGCGGCGTTGATGGCTGCCCATCGTTGATCCTCTTCTGTCGCAGCCCCTCGATGCGTTGACCCAGCGACGATGTTCGCAGCGACTGGATGAGGTCCGCAGGCAAGCAATGTGACGGGTCTCACAGCGACGACAGGCTGTACGACGATATTTGCTGTGACAGGAATCTTGCCGCACCGGGGAAATGCGTTCTGCAAACAAACGATGCGTCGGTTCTTGCAGCAGCAGCAGGCGCTGCGACAATCTTTGCGGCAACGGGAATTCTCTCGCACTGTCGACGATGTGCCAGCAAGCAAGCGATGCATGCAAAATTGTAGATCTTGTTTTCCAGCTCCCCAACAGCAGGAAACAACCTCCAGAGACCCACAACTGGATCAAGTACTCTAGGCAGGTCAGAACTCACACAGCTGAGGAATCAGGGGGAAAGCTGGGGGTGAAGTCCTTTTGTACCTGGAACTTCTTAGCAGGAGGTCGGCTCCCCTCAGGCCCTTGGAGATCTCTTCAAGCAGGGAACACAGCAACAGCAAAGTCCTTCCCCTCTCCTTGGCAGAATAGCAACTGCAGGTCAGCCTACAAACACAAAGCAGGGCAGTCCTTCCTCTTCAGTCTTCCAGATTTTCTCTTTGACAGAGGTTCCTTCTTGATTCCAGGAGGATCTAAAGTCTTGGGGACTGGGCCCCAGTATTTATACCAATGTTCTCTATGTTCTCGAAGGCTGAGAGGGCTTTGCCTAGTCCAAGCCAGTTCTGGTCCTTCCTTGAGCACTCTGTTTACATGACTCCTTCTTTCCTATGAGGGAGAGGGGCAGGGTCATCAGCCGTCCAGCAGGAGGTGGAGCCAGCATTGTGGAAAGGCAGGCACAGCCCTATTCAGGCCCAAGTGCTATCCCCTCCCACCACTCAAGATGCAGATGCAGCTTTTCAGCCTAGTGCTGACTCACCCAGCCTCCTGGAGCCACCTCAGCCCCCGTCACTCACAAACCAAACAGTCAATTCACAAACTGGAAAAGGCACACAGAAAGGTCAGACAAGAAAACAGCCACTTTCTAAAAGTGCTGTTTTCAAACACAGGAGTTAAAAACCATCCTTCCTAAAGGATGGGTTATTAAATTCTGAGTTCAGGGATACCAGACTTCAATTTTCTGTCTTGCTCCCATGGGAAGATATGGAGGTAAACATTATACACAGCATTCCCAATTCTAGCCTATGGGCAAGATAGCCTTTCAATATTGAAAAACAAAATTGGCAGTATTTCACTATCAGAGCATGTCACCCACACTAGTACATCCTCTACCTTTCACATACACTGCACCCTGCCCAGGGGGTATCTTGGGCTTCCATATGGGTGTCTAATGTGTACAGAAAGGGAAGGGTTATGCCTGTCCAGTTGGGACACTGGTCAGGCCAGTATGGCAGTTAGCAACTGCACAAAGGCACTGCGGTGGCAGGCTTGAGACACCATTTTAGGGCTACTCATGTGGGCGGCACAATCAGTGCTGCAGGCCCACTAGTAGCATTTGAATCACCAACCCTGGCACACTCAGTGCACTTTACTAGGGACCTACCGATGAAAAAAATATGGCAATCATGGATAACCAATCACAATAACAATTTATACAGAGAGCATATGCGCTTTAGCACTCATCAGCAGTGGTAAAGTGCCCAGAGTCCTATAGACCCACAGGTCAGGAAAAATAAAAGAGGATGAAGCAAAACGTTTGGGGATAACCCTGCAAAAAGGGCCATTCCCAACACCAAGTCAATGTGGCAGCGAACTGTGCATGTAGTCACTGCAGTGGCAGGCCTGATACAGGTTTGAAAGGCCACTTCTGTAGGTGGTGCAAGTATCACTGCAGATCCACTAGTACAATGTATTTTACAAGCCCTGAGTATATGGGATACCACTGTACAAGAGACGTACACGTAAATGAAATATGCCAAACAGGGGTATACCAATCATACCATGTTCAAAGGAGAGGGCACATGCATTTTAGCACTCACTAGCAGTATTAAAGTCCCCATTGTTCTTAAGCCAACAAAAACAGGTCAGAAACAATTCAGGAGGAAGGCAAAATGTTTTGGAATAACCCTGCAAAAAGGGACAGGTCCAGCACTGGGTCATATGACCAGGTGTGGGTGACAGGTGGTCTTTTTATATTGCTCCCAGATAGGGAGACAACAGGAAATAGCTGATAGCTGGATGGGCCATCTCGGACTTGAAGAGGGGAAGGGGCTGACATCTACCACACTTCCACATCACAAAGTCTCTACCCAGCACATTCACAAATGGCTCTGACACTAGTCAGATAGACTGGGGCCAGGGCAGGAGGGCCGGAAATTTCAAACACCTATGGAGGTGAACCCTCCATAATCTGTCTCCTATTTCAAAGTGGGTACCAGGTATAAACAATGGACCCACATGATCAAACTCTTCAGTCCACCTCTAGATCTGTAGAATCCTCAGAAGGACTGTATTACCAGTTCTTAACTTCCAGAAGCACGTAGAAGAGACGTGGCGCACATGCCTCCTGAAAGAGAGGTCATTATCAAATTTAAACCCCAAATGTCTGGCTGAATCCACCGGATTAGGTGGTGGGTAGAGTTCTGAGGACCACCACAGATTTGAGGGTGGTGATGCTGCCTGACTAAAAAACAAAACCTTAGTTTTCTCATTATTAAGCTTTAAGCAATGCTCATTCATCAAGACCGAGAAGCTTTTCAGGCATTGCTTAAAGTTAAGAATGGCCACCTCTGAGTGTTCTTCTGAAAGAGAACACCACCTGTGTATCATCAGCATAGGAGTCTACCCTCACACTCCATGTCTCAGCGAGGGTTATTAGAGGGGCAAGGTAGACATTAAATGGTTGCGGGCTCAGCATGCACCCTGCAAACAAGGGGTTTCTGTGAAAAGATGAAAGGACGCAGAAACACCTGTTTTAAGTGACTCTCGAGGAACAGCTGGAGCCAAGACAGAGCTATACACTGCACCCCCACTTGTCTCAATCTCTCCAGCAGAATCAGGTGAGCAACATTGTCTAAAGCTGCAGACAGGTCGAGTAACACCAGCATAGCTGAAACACCCTGTTCTACAGATACACGTACTGTTTCCGAGACTTCAAGCATTGCGGTCTCCGTGCTGTACCCATCTCTGAAACCCAATTGCGTATCATCTAAGTTACTGTTCGATTCTAGGAATTCTGCCAGTTGCTTCTGGACTTCCTTCTCCAGAATTTCCGCTGATGCTGGCAGTAGGGCAAAGGGTCTAAAATTGTTGTGGTCTGCCTGATCTGCATCTTGTTACTTAAATAAAGGCAGCAAGAATGCTTGTTTCCAGAAGACTGGGTAAATACCAGTAATCAGGGAGGTGTTGCAAATTTGGTTCATAAATGGATTACGCCAGGGGGCCAGAAGTCTGAAGAACCGAGCTGGGCATAGATCTCCCGGAGAGCCCGACTTACACTTGGACAGCTCTCTGAGTGACTCCTCTGAAAGCAATGGCCAGAATTCAGACCAAATGCAGGGAGAGTCTGGTGTTAGACTTTGCAAGTGGGAGGAGGGAAGCGCCAGTAGAGGAAAGGCGGAGTAGATCATTTGTGTTTTTTCCTCAAAGTAATCTAACAGACCAGCGCAAAGGGTAGGAGAGGTCGCAAATGTGCTATCGAAAACGTTGCTGAAGTTTTTGACCATTTAAAAAATTTCTTTGGCCAAGTTATCTAATTTTTTGATTTGGTTAGAGAAATATTCCCTCATCATGCTGCCCTTTAGCCTATGACATTTTTTTAAAACCACTTTATAGAGGCATTTAGCCCCTGGATCATAGGACTTTCTCCAGGAACATTCTAATTTCTTACAGAGACTTTTCTCTATTTGTAGTTCCGTGGCAGCCAGGGAGATTAAATTTTCCGGTCTAGAAGACATCACCGACCTGTGTCTAAAACTGAAGTGACCCAGCTGTTAAAGCTGGATGCATCGCTGTCAGGATCACCTGTCAGCTGTGGGATAGCTTCTTGGAGTGCCGGCCCAATAGCTTCTGGGGTGACCTTTCTCCAGTTTTTCCCCCTGTAAGTATTCAACAAAGACTTAGAAAGCCTTAGTTCTAAACTGAAGCTAAATGGTACCAAGAAATGGTCCAACCAAGTCAGGCGTACAGGTACCTTACTTTAAGGTTAGGATTGTCAGAAATAATTAGGTCAAACCTATGGCCCGCAATGTGAGTGGGGGAGGTAACCATTTGCAAGAGATTTAGGGCCAGATGTAGGTAGGCATTTACCGGTCGGTAACGGCCGAATTCGGCCGTTACCGACCGGTAAATGCAATTTGAGATGTAGGGCCCTGTATTTTACAGAATCGGTAAATTTACCGATCGGTACATTTACCGATTCTGTAAAATACCGAATCGGTATTTTTTCCGATTCGGTAAAATTGATATGTAGGTGGGACTCTTCTGAGTCCCACAAGCATTACAGAATCGGTATTTTACCATCAAATACTATTTGATGGTAAAAAAACGATTCTGGTGTGCATGCACATGTGTGCATGCACACCTGTGCCATATGACAGGCAGACCTGCCCTTAGGGCAGGTATGCCTGCCACATGGCCCCCGAACCTTTTTTGGGGGTGCTAGAGGGTGTCAAAGTGACACCCCCTGCACCCTTGTCAGAATCGGTATTTACCGATTCAGTAAATACCGACCGGTAATGCCCCATTCATTCCTATGGGCTTCAAAGCCCATAGGAATGAATGGGGTATTACCGGTCGGTATTTACCGAATCGGTAAATACCGATATTTACTGATTCGGTAAAAGGAACATCTGGATGTTCCTACATATCCACCCCTCAGATTTACCGATTTTTAATTACCGAATCGGTAAAATTCGGTAATTCAAAATCGGTAAATCTCATTTACCTACATCTGGCCCTTAGACCCTCAAAAGTTTCAGCGAACAGTGATGCCTGGAAACAGTTTTCGTCATCCGCATGGACGGTTAGATTGGCATACTTCAAATAGAGGTGAGGGGTGAGGTCATAAATCTGTAGCAAGTGGCTGGAAGGGCCATCAGGGGTCTATATACTAATATCCCAGCCACCAAGGAGGAGGATGAGATTCTGACACAGAAGGTCAGAGCCACAATATTCCTGATGGAATCCACTCTCCTAGTGGAAATCTCCCAACCATCCCTAAGGATAACTGCCACATCCCCAATATATGTTGTTGCCACCCCATTTGGCACAAGTAATCTGAAAGCGGTCAAGCACCGCCAGCATCAGGTCAGATTTTGTGCCCTCCCTCAGCCAAGTTTCTGTTAGGAACATGAGATCCCAAGAATTCTCCTCCAGGGAGAGCCAGATATCATCTGCATGCTTAGATAAAGACCTACAGTTGATCAAGCAGGCCCTGATATTAATGCTTTTGGCCAAGGGGTATTCGAGGGGTGCATAGAAAGCGGTAATATTGCCTCTATCCAATCCACCACTAAGCATCATCTTAAACATGTAAGTGCTGCAGCAGTACTCAAAGGTGCCTGTCCCCAGGTCTATCTTGGCCTTACCCAAGAAGGCTGCTTTGTCCATGTTCAGAAGCTGGTCACTAGACCAGGTAATACGAGTCAAACTCGAAGTTTGGGCAGGATGGCTTGGACAGGCTGCGAGCCGGAAGTGGAATAACGCATACTCGCTTGCCTTTGACGTGTCAACGGCACGTCCGCTGCATATCTGTGACGCGGCTGCCATAAAATAGGAGGTCAGGCTGGCCGGTCGACGACTAGACCACCGACCTTTAAGATGGCGCCTATCAGTGTCCCAAGAAGGATAAGTAAAAAGGTCTGCGCCTTTTGCAGCAAACAGGCAAGGCAGGATCCCTACTCCTCCAGAACCAGACAGGTGAGAGAGTGGAAGCGGGCCGGAAGGTGCTTTGCCAGCCCAGCTGTGGTCATGAGCAGAACTAAAACAGCATGACGAATCTCCTGACAGCTGCTTAGGATCTATAGCAGTGAGACAGATTCCAGATGCAGGATGTTAGAACTGGGGGTCTCTAGTTGGCAGAGGTAGGTACATTTGACCAAATAGGGACCCTTGCTTCTAGTCAGGGTAAGGGGATACACTTCTAAAATAACCACTGCTCACCCCCTTGGTAGCTTGGCACAAGCAGACATGCTTATCTCAGAGGCAGTGTGTAAAGCATTTGTGAACACATACAGTAATACAGTGAAAACACTGCAAATGGACACCAAACCAGTTTAGAAAAATAAGTAGTCTTTACTAGACTAAACACAAGACCAAACGACAAAAATCCACAATACTGTAATCAAAAATAGTCTCTAGGATTTTTGCATTTTTTTAGGCCACAGATATTGATCGTAGTGATACAGAGTTTACTCATCTAGGATGCCGGAAAAGAAAAAGGGTGAAAAGGGAATACATGAAAATTAAGATATTTCAGATTGTGTAGCCAACCCCCCTCACCCTTCCCCTTCCCAACCCGGCCCTCCCTCCATCCCCCACCTATTGCTGAGGTTACCTGGTCCTGCCCGGGCCAGGATGATGCTGTCTGAGCAATCATAGCCCGTGTCTCCGCCGAGCTGACTGCCTATTCTTGGCCCCCACCCCACAGTCACCCCACACAGTGCCCTCAGTGCAGAATATTAAAAATAGAGAAGAAAAAAAAGTAACGTTTTTAGGGATTTTACTTTAAGACCTTGCAAGAATGAGATCTAATGTCAGCTATCTATTAAGAATGTTCTCAGTTACCAAACAAAGATGCAGTGTAAGAGAGAGGAGAGAAGGAACAGTTGAGTAGATCGTGACTTTCTAATTAGATTCCTGATAGACAAATTTACAGTCTATTATCCCAAAGTCTTGTTGGTATGATTCTCATTTTGGCCGGTGATTTCCTGTAGATACACCTGGGCCTGAGTTTGGTGTAGGAGGAAGTTACCAAAGTATAGTAGCATTACGCCTGGGTTTTGAGGAGTAGCTGAGGGGCGTTTAGATGGTATTAAAGGGATTCTATGGTTCTCTTTGTCCCAATCCCAGGTGTGTAGTTCGGGGGAGGCACCCTTCAATAACGTGATCCGATAGTTGCTGGGATCTCCCCTTTCAGCCCCTTCCGGGATTGCCGAGAACATGAAGATTGTTGCCCCATTGCCTGTTTTCATATTCCTCCATTTTCCACATCAGGTCCTTCACAATGCAATCCTGTTCATTTCCTTGCACTTTTAGAGTGACAAGATCCTTCTCGAGATTTTCAGTGCGAATTTCAATGGATGCCATCCGGTCCGCTATTTCAGCACAAGTCCTGCCAACCTTCCGAATGGCCCCTTGTAATTTTTTGGGCGGCTAAACGAGATCTTCGGTTGTCTTGCTTGGCCTCTGCCCTGAAGCTCTTAATAGATTGTAAGACCACAGCTATAGCAGGATCGTTCTGGACCTCCAGCTCTTTACCTTTATTGCTGCCAGTGACTGTACGATTTCCTCCTGAGCACACTGTTAGGTCTGCCATTCTAGTGAGTTGTGAGGCTTAGTAGTCCCATCTGAGGTCCCCAGCGCTACCATTGTCGGTCGCCTCGCCCTCTTTCTTTGGCTTCCTTTTTAGTCAGATTTTTGCTATGCTCATGCCTTTTGGCGGGTAGTTCTGTGTCTGAGCTGCTTTTCCAAATCTGACCCTCTTCTTTGCTGGATGTGGATATGCTCAGATCTGAAATATCCGAATAATCTGTTAGTGAGTAGAATCTCTCAAGTGTACCGGGGGTGAAGGGTATTCACAAGATTAAGTTCAGAGGCCTTGCAGGTTGAGGATGATTCACTGCCATTTGTTCCTGAATTTCTTTCTAAAGCTTTTTTGCAACCTAGAGCAACAAGAGTGACAGGAATGTCAAGAGTGTCAGCTTGGAGCTCCGTTTTGAAATTACTTCCCAACGACTCCTCCCGGTCAGGGGTAGGGGTATACGTTGTTTGACCATGCGTGCCTGCCAAGGGGACTAGAGCTAGGATAGGGGCAGTACCAGCATTCAAACTATCAGCAATACTTAAGTCAAGCTTCCTCTCTTGGTCTTTGTTTCTTTGCAGAGAAACCTTATGAGCTTACCCATCGCTTGGGCCAAAAATATTTGAGATTAAAGTCTGCAAGTTGCCCAGGGTCCCTGGGTGTTCTATGCTGAGCTTTTTTTGCCATGTCAGTTTTTTGAAAGCTCTCAATATTTTCAGTTTTCTCTGATTTCTCTCCCCCTTTAATTTTGACCCCACGTGTGTCAATGCGCTTAGCCCGGTTTCAATAGTCAATGTGGAGGGCAGACCTGCAGGCATTATTGACGGGAGAGAGGGATGAGGGCTATCAGATTTAACAGTTTTGCCTCCATGCCCCGTCATCCTTACCTGTCTGTAAGCTGGGTCCCTTTTGTTATTTATTTATTTATTTATTATTTATTTATTTAGGACGCTTATAGAGCGCGCGGCTACCTCCGACGGGGGTGTCCCGGCGCTAAGATTACATGTTTATCACAGGTGAGGTTGCCAGGTTCAGATCCATCCAAAAAGACCGACAGAGAAGCCTTTATTTTGTCAACGTTTGGTAAACAGCAAGGTTTTTAGTTTACGTCGAAAGACTTGCTCCGATTCAATGAACCTAAGGTCCAGAGGGAGGCTGTTCCAGAGCTTGGCTGCAATTACGGTGAAAGTTCTGCCACCACTACGGGCCAGTCTGAATCTGGGGACATTCAGTAAACGAAGGCTGTTAGATCTCAAATGCCTCACTGAAGAAGATATCTTGAGTCTTTTGCTCAGATAAGCCGGGCCAGTTCCATGGATTGCCCGGAAGGCAAGGATCAGGATTTTGAAGTCAATACGTCGGGCTATAGGCAGCCAGTGTAGCTCATCTCGATAACCTCTAACCGAGTTGCGGGCGGGGATGTTACCAATAAGCCTTGCTGCCGCGTTCTGAACGATTTGCAGTCTGTCTATAAGATATAGGGGGGCACCTGCATATAAGCTATTGGCGTAATCAAGATGTGCCATGATAAGTGCCTGGACAATCGTTTTGCGGGAGGACTGGGGGAGATAGGGAAAGATCTTTCTGATCATGCGTAGCTTATTGAAACAGGCCATTGAAACTTTATTGACCTGGGCTTTACAGGACAAAGTGTTGTCGAATAAAAAGCCCAGATTGCGGGCAGACTGCACAGGTGTGGGAGGGGGGTTCAGGACGGTGGGCCACCATAAGTTAGCAGGGGGAGTAGACTTCTGGCTAAAAAAGAGGACCTCGGTCTTATCCGTATTTAGAGCCAAATGATTAGCAGCCATCCATGTGCAGATGTTGCCAAGGCAGTTTCTGAAGTTGGAGAAGAGGGAGTCAGAATGGTCTCTGAATGAAAAAACAAGCTGAGTATCATCAGCATATGAGACCACCCTGACCCCCCAAGACTCAACTACCCCGGCAAGCGGGGCCAAGTAAGCGTTAAATAATAGAGGGCTCAAGGCAGAGCCTTGAGGTACTCCGCACATGAGGGGTTTGTCCTCCGATTCAAATGGGTGCATCAGTACCCTCTGGGATCGACCGGACAAAAAGGATTTAATCCAAGCCAGGACTGTGCCACCAATCCCCAGTTGGTGTAGACGGGCTGTAAGTATATCATGTGATACAGTATCAAATGCAGCGGACAGGTCGAGGAGGACCAACATGGCCTCCTCGCCCCTGTCCACTGATTTCCTAATAGTCTCAGATACTTCCAGCAACGCAGTCTCGGTGCTGTAGCCAGTTCTAAAACCGGACTGAGTATCGTGCAGCAACTGATTAGTTTCTAAATATTGAGCCAGTTGTTTCTGAACCACATTCTCCAACACTTTGGCAGGTTTAGGCAGAAGTGAACAGTGGTTACAGTGTTCCACTGTAACCACAAGGTGCTCCGAGCGCTCGACTTCAGAAGCCGGGAGACAGACGACACCCCCCTGTGCTTTCCAAGTAGCTCAGTTGAGAGTGGAATGAAAGGTATTCCATTTGGCAGGGCTCAGGTGATTGCTGAGAGGATTCTGCCCAGCTGCTTGGAGAGGGAATCCGACCATAGGGCGGTAGTTGTCAGCGATGATGATAATGGATCGAGTTGAGCTGCGGCGGACGTGAGCAGTTCAAACAGCGGGAGTGGTTGGCTGAGCAATTCGCCAGTTCCCGATGGATCGTGCTCGCACACGAGTGTATTCAATGATGTGCAGGTACTGGGGCTGCTGCATTAGAAATAATTATTTTTTCATTTAAGGCTCTGTGGGGGCATATTAAAGTTCTAACAGGATTCCTGGGGGCTCAGCTGGCAGAGCATCGCGAGTGAGATGTTTACTCTGACGCCATCTTGTCTCGCCTGAAATACATTTCTTTCACTATTACAAGGACTATCTCTCCCTGTAGTCTGGTTCCTATTTCCCTTATAGGCTCTGCGCATTGGAATAATATACACTATAGTTTTAGCATAGGACTGAGGTCAGTATACTCCTATCGAGTAGATTAAACTTAAATACTTGTGTGTGCCAGCTAACTCAAAGGTCACTAGAAACTTCTCGAATGAACAAGAAGGGATTAGTTTCTGACAATCGCATAAACTTGACAACTTTGTTTCCCTTTAGAATCGGAACATGTTTCATAATTGTGGAAACAACAGATAACAGTTTCACTCAGTCAATCGTGCATGCTTAGTTTCTGCAGAGTTGCACAGAAAAAATAGACAGGAGTTTCAATAAAAGGGTTGATTGAACAGTCTTATTTCTCGTGCAAGAGATATGAGCTGTTACGATCGTTAGACAGTATGCAAGATATACAATTTACAGCGTGAGGATTAAGAAGGAATAATACTGTAATAGCATTGTCTTTTAGCTATGACCTATATTCCTATACATACACATAAATAACACAGGCTAAAAGTGGATACTCATCTGGTGCTTCCAAATAGTTCTTCCCCAGTGTACCTAACCTAAGTGTAGTACGAGGTAAGAAGTAGGTGCTGTTTTCTATTGTATGGTGTGTTATAGTTTATATGCCAAGAGTCCCTCTAGGTTCTAGCCAGCTTCATACCTTAGAATGAGAGACTTGGGAATCTCTTTCCGGATCACAAACTCTAACACCCCGCAAAGGGAGTCAGAACACTGGAAGCTGGAATCTCTGCGAGCAGGGAGGACAGTGTCTGGTCAGTGTGTCAGGCGGGGACTCAAATTCCTTCTGAACTTGCTGCGGCGAGCCGCGTCGTGCAAGTATGCAGCTGGTGGGTAGCCATGCAGTCGAGCCATGGTTTGCCATGGTAAGTGAAGGTATATTTATACCTGGAAGATACTTAGGAATGCTAGCATTGACGTAAAGTCGGGCAGAGGAAGAAGTCATGAATAAACCCATAGGGTATAGCGGTTCATGCATAATAAATTAATTCTTGGAGAAATCAAAAATCCAAGCAGGGAATGTCCCAATGGCTTAAGGGTCTGGTTTCTAAGAACTCATTGTGAAGTGGGATAAACGGATGTAGGTGACCATGCCTGTATTTGGATTGCATGGCCAATGCCTAAATAAGGACTGGGATTATTTGCCTAAATAAGAGCAATACGAATTGTGCCTATATAAGGACATGATTCAGTAAAACCATGTACGGGCATCTAAATCGACACACAACATCTACTCCAATTTCCATAGAATGACATTACTAAATGCGAAATGCTAAACATGATAAATTTGTAAAATAGAGTATGACATGATTTGCTAAAACTTATCTAAAAGCATATTCTAAAAAATGTCTCCAAAAATAGTGGCTATGTATGTAATGCAAAGGTGCTGTACATATTCAAACCAAAGTTTCATCCTAAGCATTTGGTTACAGTAAATGCTAAATGAATGAACATAAATATATACACATTATGAAATGGTTCGTAATTACAGAAGAAAACGTTTGAAACCATTTCATTTCAGGTTACATAAATAAAATTGACAAGATAACAATTTGTCTCTGGAAGTATTCAAAGAAATGTATACTCTAAGAATAGTTCTACATTAAGCAGCCATCAAAAGGAAAATACTAATTTGGAGAAAAAATTTAATAATAGGAAAAAGTTCCAAGGTTTGTCTTTTGTTTTTAAAAATGAAGTCCAAATTCCGGTACACTGTGTACTGATTCAAAAGTCAGTGTATGGGGATGGAGAAAACATGAAATCCTCTATTCCTGTAGAAAAAAAATTGGTGGGCAGACAAAATATCGAAATTTAAACATCGACCTGCAATTATATTGAAGTTAAAATATTGAAGGGACAGAATATAGACGGTAAGTAATAGCGATTTTTTTAATATCGAAGTGACAGAATGTTGAAGGTAAGTAATATTGTTTTTTTTAATATCGATGTAAGTAATGTCCATGTTACTAATATCAATTTTTATATGATTTTTATGTATATTATAAAATATTTCATATGTATGTTTTATTTTTATTTTAATGTTATTTTATTTTAATGTTGTATTTTAGTACTATTAGGTGTTGTTGGTTTATAGGGAAATAGGGTGGGAGGTAATTTAAATGTAATTAAGTAATAATTTATTTTAATTAATCGGTACTCTTAATTATATTGTTAATTAATTATTAATTTGTAATAAATTTGTATTAATTGGTAATTATTTTTATTAATTGATTTATTGATAATTATTTTCTGTAGCGGGTTGTGAGTTTATAGGGGAATAGGGTGGGAAGTAATTTAAATGTAATTAAGTAATAACTTATTTGTAATAATTGGTTTTGGTAATTATATTATTGTTGATTCATTAATATTTGGTAATTAATTTGTATTAATTGGTAATTTATTTTAAATGATTGATTCATTGATAATTATGTTAAGCGTATTACTTTATTTTTGGAGTTTGTTGTGCGTTTATAGGGGAATAGTGTGTAAAGTAATTGATATGTAAATACTCAATTATTAAATGTATAGATGGGTATTGATGATTAATTTATTGGATATTAATTGGTAATTATTTAAAAGTATAATTGTTTGGTTATGAAAATAAATGTATTGTTGTTTAATCATTAATTGGTACTTAACTATTACTAAATAATATGCATTGATATTTTTAATTAATATATTAATAAGTAATTATGAATTGGTAATTCATATTTGATAATTGATATTTTTGGTTGAACAAATTTTTCAATTGTTCAATATTAGTTAATTGGTAATTACTGTTTAATAATGAATATGCTTTTGTTATAATAAATATGTTATTTTGCAATGTTCAATAATTGATAATTAATATATAATAATAATAATAATTATTGGTATTTATTATTAATTTATTGTTACCTAATTATTCATTGGTAATTGTGTTTTTAATAAATATGTATATGTATTTATAAATAGTTTAGATTTATGTAATCATTTTTTGTTTTAATATTTTAAAATATTTATTTATTTATAAGTATGTTAATTGTAACTTCTACGCCATCCAACACGTTCCTGACTGTCGAACTCTGGAGTGGAAATAGTCATTTTCATCCCTACGCTATCCAACACTTTCCCTACTGTTGCACTCTCTGGATTGGGAATAGTAATGTGTACCCCTAGGCTATCTAACACTTTCCCTATTGTTGCACTCTCTGGAGTGGGAATAGTAATTTTTCCCCTACCCTATCCAACACTTTCCCTACTGTTGGACTCTCTGGAGTTTGAATAGTAATTTTTACCCCTACGCTACCCAAAAGTTCCCTACTGTTGTACTCTCTGGAGTTGGAATAGTAATTTTTACCCCTATGCTATCCAACACTTTCCCTACTGTTGCACTCTCTGGAGTTGGAATAGTAATTTTTACCCCTACGCTATCTAACACTTTCCCTAATGTTGCAGTCACTGGAGTTGGAATAGTAATGTTTACCCCTTCACTATCCAACACTTTCCCATCTGTTGCACTCTTTGGAGTGAGAATAGTAATTTTTACCCCTACGCTATCCAACATTTTCATTACTGTTGTTGTTTTAGGAGTTGGACTAGTATTTTATTCCCTCTGTTACTTAATATTTTTTGTATTGTTTTAGTTAATGTAGTATATAATTATTTATAAAAATATTAAAAGTAAATTTAATTTTTTGACTTGTTTGGCATAATTATTTAATTTTCATGTATGTTTATAATGTACGTGTATAGATGAATTTGTAATTTATACAATTTTTTATTATTTATGTTATTAAAATAATTATTAAAACTGATTATTAAGAAAGTATATATTATATGTTACATGCATATATTTAATTAATTTTTTATTAATTTATGTACATTACTTATTAATTTTAAAAATTATAAAATATTCTTACTGTTTATTATATTGTTAAGTATAATTTTATTTTTTTACATATTTTTTATTAAAAAATACGATATTTAAAAAAAAACAATATCTTTGACATCAATATTTTTTTCTGATATTTTTGTACTTACCTTGTTGAAGAAAGGATGTCGATATTGTTGACATCGATATTATTGCTCTGATATTTTTGTATCTCAATTTTTCATCCTTCGATATTTTGTCAGACATTCCAAAAAATCATCTACAGTTGTACATTAAAGTTGGAATACCTTGTTTAGAAGATTAACCGCATATAGATGTGAAGCATCAACTTCAGCGTTGGAGGCATCAGCAATGTTCGTTTCCGATGTTACCTGCATGCCCGCTGTTTCCTCTCGTACCTCAGCAGGAGCAATTTGCGTCTGTGAGATCTCAATGAATGCCGACTTCAGGATTGGTAGCCGCCGGGGACAACACAGAGCATGGGCCGTTGTCGGGTCCAGCAGAGTATCGATATTTGTAGGCATGACTGATGGGAGTGTTAGACAGATGTCTAGCATGCATTCTTCACTGCAAAGCAGGCAGCATAGAACAGGTAAGATGCAATCTTGCCAGATTGGTCTGAATGACAGAAACCATGTGGTATTTCATTCTCGTAAACGAGGTAAACCCAAAAGTTGTACTATGCGCTCATGACACTTCCTTTCCAGGATAGCTTTCTTTACTGTGCTGGCAGTGACGCCGGTGGATTGGCTTGCCATAGCGTAGCAGTAGGAATAAAAACAGGATTCCTGCAACAAGTGCTAGAATTAGCGGCAGACTACCAAACACTGAGTGCAAGAAGTTTGGATTGATTCAGAGGACTGCTTGAAAAGGTGTTAACAGTACTGAACATACGTTCTCAAATACATGCACAATACCGCTCGTATCAGACATGTTGGGGATACGTCCCAACATTTCTTTGAAATGTGTATGACAGTTCGTACATAACAGAGCCAGTATCTCAGCCGAAGTCCTTGCAATTTGTAGATCATAGGTTGCTTTGGCTGAGGTCAAAGGAACGGTTTGTTGTAAAAGAATGTTTTTTATTCTGCTTAAAGTATCAATTCATATAGAAGAGATATTCAGTGAAGGCCATGAAGGCGACTCCCTAACTTGTTCTATTTTGGGGAAAAAGACTTGCATACAGCAAGTGACCCGCGAAGTAACCGTTACTAGATACGGAATGCCTGGCAACATGCCACAGCAGCTGTGATCATTCAACATAATGTAACTCCCATTCGAAAGTTGTCCAAAAATTGGATTAATCACTGCGGCAGGTGAACGTTGCAGATGACAGGACAAATTTGCGTTGAAACCGTTACAAGCCCCATGCAAATTGATACCCTGACATAGGAGAGAACCTCTTAGTGCATTTTCACAGTGTGAACCACTAAGAAACACTTCACGCCCCCCACTCCAACTTCTGTGTGTGTAAAATAAATCCCAGGATGTCTTTCTGTATTCTTTACCCAACCTTTCATATTTGCCTGCTGGTATATTTTTTAGGCAATACAGAAAATGGGAAGTTGTAACAGGCAGAGTTATTTTGCCATGAATGATCCATTCAGTAGCTGGGTTTCTGCTACCATAAATGGCAAATTTTCAGGTTTTCCAATGCTCAGCACTGTATACTTGGCTCCCCTCTGTGCCAGTTCAACCTGTTTGTCAGTGAGATTGAATTCTGAAAACGGAGACGTTGTGTTGATTAAACGCCAAGACACATAGCCTGCACGCAAGTTTTGTATCGTCCAGCCTAATAGCAAAATAGAACATTGTGGAGACTGGCATTGTAGCAGCATGACCAAGTCTTGTTCTATAATGTTTATGGCAGAGGATACAATGTTGCCCAATGAATATATCCTGGATGACAGAGTCGTTAACCCATTGTCGACTACATCAAGAGATTTCTCTAAATTAATACGATCAATTTTTCGTATTCTTTCGGCAGTTTCTGCCTGGGTAATCTTCCATATTTCATTATAAGCAGTGTAGATACTCGCATTAATGAAAAGATTTTGACGTGGTTTTCTTGGACCTAGCAAAAAATCTCTAAGTTCTGAGCCTTCTTTAAGTAAAGATATGTGTTGTTTCAAATCCTCTAGTGTACATTTCTGGAGCCAATCACGGCACAATTTTCCTACTCTGTATGTTGTTAATACCCCTGGATGCTGTCTTTGAACATAGCGTGGATCTGGCCTTTTGATAGTGAAACCCTGTGTTTTGTTCAGGAATTGTTCTTGACGGTTCTTTGTGTCTATGGGCCAGAGCAACCATTTTTCCCATTCAGAATCTGATCTGTTGGATGAAAATAGTATGCGCGTTGGCTTCCCCTGTGTAGTGCTATTACTTGCAGGTGCAGGTATGGACGGAGTGTTCTTGTCTTTGATCTTGGCTAACCCAAGACTAGACGTTTGTTGGACAGTGTCATTCAAAAACATTATTTGCGGTGGGATGATACAGGCTCTAAACAAAGCTTCTATCCCCTGCCAATCTTTCGTCCCCTCTACAATGGGGGCAACAGTGAGGGGAGTCGGGAACATACAATGTCGTTTTTTTGAGGTAAGATACGATCTATGGAGCACCATCATCTGGATACATTTAAGTTGTGCATTCCGCGATACTCTTTTGGGATGTTCTAGCATACTCTTCCATGCTCTGTCCGTGATCTCGGTCCCAGAATCATCTGCCCAGTGTACCCTCAGGGATGTGAGCGGAGTCGCTGCATGTGCCCGGATCCCAGTGTACAGCCAACGTACCAAATGACCCCCAGGTACCATATAATATAAAAGGTGTACAAATTTGTGTTGTGTGGGTTTGCTCCTCTGCGGGGCCCATGTGGTTCTAATATAATGTGTCACTGTGGCATGTAACAAATACAGATGTGGTGGTGCTCCGTTGGCCTGAAGGAAGGAATCATGGTCCAACAAAGTACCATCTTCCAAAAACGCTCCCACCTCCTCCACCCCACGATCCATCCAATCCTGCAGTCTGTTTTGTGTAAGTCTCCCCTGTGGTGTAGGGATGCCTAATATGGGAATATTTGCTGCGTATGGTGTTACTGCAGACGTGTAGGATAGGGTATTCTTCCAGCAGCACAGGGCAGTCTTTAACAGAGGGGGCAGCCTGGGGGATCCAAGCCCTTGGTAGCAGCAAAGAATGAAGCTCGCCACGGTCCAGCCTCTGCGGTGTGAATCCAATTTATTGTAAATTGCTGCCCGCAGTCCAGTATGAGAGCCACCGAAGCCGACTAGCGTAGTAGTACCTCGAAAAGCGGGGACCCCAGACCACCTATTGACGTCCCGAATTTGGAGTTTCCGAAGGTTGATCCGTCTATGGCCAGCTCCCCAGATAAGACTAATCAAAATGGTATTCAGTGTATTAAAAATGGATTGTGGGAGGACCACCAGTAGATTCACAAAGTAGTATAAGAGGCGAGGAAGCATCACCATCTTTGAAATTGCAATTTGGCCCATCATTGATAAGGGTAGGGAAGACCAGAACCCAACACTTGTACAGAGCCTGGTTATTGCCCGTAAAATATTGCCTTCTATCTGATCCTCGTGTGTTCTATAAACCTGTATACCTAGATATTTAAGGTGGTGGGGGCTACTGCGATAATGTAATCGCCAAAAAGCAGGCGAGTTAGATGTGGCATCTCTTGGAAGAAGAAAATGGTCGATTTTGCAGGGTTTATTGCCAAGCCCGATAGCCGTTCAAAAGTGGCGAATATGGCAGGAAGCAGAGTGTGATCAGCAGTCAGGTCTCTTAAGTATAAAAGGATATCATCCGCATAGATAGATATCAGATAATGCACTCTGTCAGTATAGATGCCCAGGTGGTCCGCTGACATCCGAAGGGCCAGGGCCAGGGGTTCTAGTGCGAGTTCGAACAACCATGGGGACACGGGGCAGCCCTGTCTCGTGCCTCTGTGAACGGTGTATTGGTCGTAGATGTAGCAGCCAGTGTAGGCCCTAGCTGTTGGAGGCGTGTACAATAGGCGGACCCACTTTAAGAAATTATCTGGGAATCAGAACCGTTTCAATGACCCAAACTTGAACTCCCAAGATAAGGAGTTGAATGCTTGTCTAAGATCTAACGCTATACATCCCGCGTGGGGAGATCTCGTGGGGTAGCCATCATTATAGAGTGTAATCGCTGAGTGTTTAGAGAAGTGCTGTGGTCTGGGAGGACACCGCACTGATCCCGGTGAATACGTGTAGGGAGGTGTGACTGTATACGATTAGCGAGGCCCTTACTTAAAATCTTATGTTCATTGGAAAGCAATGAGAGGGGTTTATATTTGGACATCTCTAACTCGGCCCGTCTCAGCTTCGGTATGGACGTAACCACCCCCTGCATGGTGGAGTCAGGCAGACGGCCAGTCTCAAATGCCGCCCTGAAAGCCTCCTCCAACGCAGGTATTAGGGACTCTGAATACTTAAGGTAAAATTCTACAGGGAGCCCGTCCATCAAAGGTGTCTTATTACGATTCAGACCTTTAATTGCTACCCGTATCTCTTGTTGGGTAATGGGACTATCAATGTCCTTCTGTATATCCTCCGATAGCACCGGGAAAGGGAAATCCTGTAGGAACTTGTCAATCGAAGCGCTGTCTACTTGGGCGGAGGGTGCATAGAGAGTCTTAAGGTGGTCATGAAATGCCGTATTTATTTCTGCTTGTGTAGTGACTAAATGTACTGCCTGGATATGAATACTGGTTATATTGGCAGGTCAGGTTGATCCCTTACTAAGGAAGCTAGCAGTGTACAGGATCTATCTGCCTCAGTGTGTTTTCGTTGAAGGTACGCCCTATAGTCTATCATCCGCAATGTCTCTAGTGTTTCAGCATGGTCTAGTTGGGCGGATTGCAACACCACCATTTTTCTGGTGTCAAGGGCTGCCTCCCTCTCCAGTGTCTGTAGCCTGCCCTCAAAGTCTTTTAATCTCTGATGTACCTCCTGTCTGGCCCCCACTAACTGTTGCTTCGTCGCCCCCCCCTAACCACTACTTTCAGAGCATCCCATTCAATCAGATTAGAGGAAGCTGTATTACATTTTTCATCCAAGTAGTTAGAAATAGAATTGGACAAGGTCTTGCGTAAGGGAGCGTCCTCGAGCAGGTGTGGTTGCAATCTCCAGGTGGGTACCGGGGTAGGTACCATACCCCAGTGAAGTGTAAGTTCTAGGGGCCTATGCTCAGAAAAGGTCAGGTACATAGATTCATGAGCCTTTGTGACAATGGATCTGGAGCACAGGAACCTATCTATTCTAGTATGAAGGCTGTGCACCGGGGAATAAAAGGAGTATTCCTTGTGATTAGGGTGAAGGCATCGCCAAGCATCGGAAAGTGTCCTCCCATTTGACCAAGTAGTGAATTGTTCCACCAATTTGCTAGCAGCGGAAGCCTGAAGTGGAGGGTGTGATCTATCTAGTCCCGTGTCCAGCACTGCGTTCCAATCCCCCCCCAACACCCAGGAGATCACATCCCAGTCTGCCAAAACTGTACCCAGCTTATTCAAAAAACGATCTTGGTCAAAATTAAGAGCTAAATGCTCCCTAGGACCATCAGGGAGCCATCAAGATTGCCCTTCACTAGGACATATCATCCATGGTCATCCACCCGGCGCTAAAGTTCAACAAATGGGACCCCATGACGCACCCAGATAGTCGCCCCTCTAGCGAAAGCTGAATAATTAGTAGAATAAATATGTCCCCTCCATTTTTTTTTGCATCATTTGTGTTTCAGAATCCGTGAGAAGGGATTCCCTTCTCACGGACTCCTGAAGGAACGCAATATGTGTTTGACGTCTAAGAAGAAATACATGAATTTGGTGCCGTTTCTGAATTGCTCCCAGTCCCCGCACATTCCATGTGAGTAGGTTATATGACCCTATTACATTAGCAGTCCCTGCCATGTTCCCTTGTGTAACGTGTTGTTCCCATCCGTGCCAAGTAACCAAGCAGATCTGACCAGGAGCCCCTTTTCCCCAGAACTGGAACAAAACCCGGCACAGAGTCTAAACTGCTCTGGGCCTAACAATGGTGTATCAGAAATACAAAACAAATAACGGTGCATACGCTAACAGTGAGGTGACCAGTCTTACGCCTGACCATAGTACTAGGGGTAAAGATGTAGATGTGGTGGGAGCGATATTATGAACACATTCCTATATTGAGCCCTGAGTGTCAAGGAGCCTCCGACCAATAGCTCAAATCCTCAGCTAACATGAGTGTATTGGATATACAATTGTGGCGTGTAATCATGGACTCAAGCCCCACTATATATTACAAGGGAGTGGACCATTTTACATCATCAGCAACACATCACAAGGATACAATAGTCTCTCCAGTACTAGACATACATCAGCAATAGTAGAAATTATCACAACAATAGCCCCAAGCAACTGTGGCTCAACTTCTACATTCAGCTATCTATCAAGTCATCTGCTGCTCTGGGCGTGATGGTGGGGAACAGGATTGCACTATGTTCGGAGTCTGAGTGGAGAGTACTGTCCTCTGATTTGGTAGAAATTTTGTGCAAGTCCTCACGGAAAGCACCGGCCACCGCAAGCGCTCCCTCCTGATCGTCTCTGTACCAACTAAGTATGGGCGTAAAATCTGTTCCGCTCGCAGAATTTGCGGATTTTCGGCAAATCCGCAATCCTCAATTTTTGCAAATTTCCCAAAAATTCGCAAATTTGCACACAGCAGATTTTTTTGCTTGGTGATACAGTATTGCGGCACGCGGCGTTCACTTACCGTCATTCAGCGTTTGCAGAGTTGTTTTTCTCCATGTTTTGCGCGTGCTGCGCCATTTTGGATCTTGCTGCGGGACCCCGCGGGAGTTTGTCGACCGCGATTACGTCATCGCGGCTTGCCACCTTGCACAGCGAGAGTTTGTTAACACGAGTACGTCATAAAGTCCTGTGATCACGCCTCACGGGAGTAAACAATTGCGAACATGTAGATGCGGCGGGCAGCAACAATCTTGCACTCGCGAAATTGTAAAAATTGCAATTCTGCACAAGAAATCCACCAGCAAGCAGCATAGACCTTCTGAAAATGATGATTTTTATCAGAATAACTCCTCAGGTTGACATTTGCCTGCACTTTTTTTTGCAAAGAGTCCATTTTGGGGGGGAGGGGTGGGAGGAAGGTAGTGCCCCACAGTTTCGAACTTCCTCTTCCTGTCCAGCAGGCTCCTCCCAGTGCTTTGTTCATGTCCTGGTCACTTTGATTTGGATCTTGACCTGGAAGGATTACTTTTTGTGGATGCTGCTGGATATTTGGATGTGAGGCCTTTTTGAATTTCTTTGGATCACTTTTGGATTAGAAATTTCACAAGTAAGTTTGTTTGGGGCATTACAGTTGCTGCAACTACAATTTTGGAATTTTCGATTTTTGGGCTGTTGTTGGGGCCTTTTGCCCAGGGGTACTCAGTGGTGCATGGACTGAGTCTTTTTGTGGGGTCTCTTTAATGTAAACATTATGGAGGGCATGGATGGCATTGGATTGTGGTGATTTTTGTGTGTTTTTCGATTTTTGGGCTGTTGTTGCGGCCTTTTTCCCAGGGGTACTCAGTGGTGCATGGACTGAGTCTTTCTGAGGGGTCTCTTTAATGTAAACATCATGGAGGGCATGGATGGCATTGGATTGTGGTGATTTTTGTGTGTTTTTCGATTTTTGGGCTGTTGTTGGGGCCTTTTGCCCAGGGGTACTCTGTGGTGCATGGGCCTAGACTTTCTGTGGGCTGTCTTAAATTTGAACATGATTGAGGGCATGGATGGCATTGGATTGTGGCGATTTTTGTGTGTTTTTCGATTTATGGGGGTTGGGTTGGGGCCTTTTGCCCAGGGGTACTCAGTGGTGCATGGACTGAGTCTTTCTGTGGGGTCTCTTTAATGCAAACATCATGGAGGGCTTGGATGGCATTGGATTGTGGTGATTTTTGTGTGTTTTTCGATTTTTGGGGTGTTATTGGGGCCTTTTACCCAGGGGTACTCAGTGGTGCATGGACTGAGTCTTTCTGTGGGGTCTCTTTAATGTAAACATCATGGAGGGCATAGATGGCATTGGATTGTGGTGATTTATTTGTGTTTTTCGATTTTTTGGGGTGTTTATGGGTCCTGTCCATGTGGGTGGGGTCCATTTTGAGGACTGGTACAGGCAGGGCCTGGCCATGTGGTGGGGGTCCAAGGGCCATTTTGAAGCCAGGCAGTGTGTTTTGTTGTGCCATAGGCCTGCACCCAGTCTGCCATGCTTTCATCCATTATGCCCAGGGGTACTCAGTGGTGCATGGGCCTAGTCTTTCTGTGGGGTGTCTTGAATTTGAACATGATTGTGGGCATGGATGGCATTGGATTGTGGTGATTTTCCTGTGTTTTTCGATTTTTGGGGGTGGTGATGGGGCCTGCCCATGTGGGTGGGGGCCATTTTGAGGATTTGTACTAGCAGGACCTGGCCATGTGGTGGGGGTCTAGGGGCCATTTTGAAGCCAGGCAGTGTGCTTTGTTGTGCCATAGGCCTGCACCCAGTCTGCCATGCTTTCATCCATTATGCCCAGGGGTACTCAGTGGTGCATGGGCCTAGTCTTTCTGTGAGGTGTCTTGAATTTAAACATGATTGAGAGCATGAATGGCATTGGATTGTGGTGATTTGTGTGTGTTTTTCGATTTTTGGGCTGTTGTTAGGGCCTTTTGCCCAGGGGTACTCAGTGGTGGATGGACTGAGTCTTTCAGTGGGGTCTCTTTAATGTAAACATCATGGAGGGCATGGATGGCATTGGATTGTGGTGATTTTTTCGATTTTTTGGGCTGTTGTTGGGGCCTTTTGCCCAGTGGTACTCAGTGGTGCATGAACTGAGTCTTTCTGTGGGGTCTCTTTAATGTAAACATCATGTAGGGCATGGATGGCATTGGATTGTGGTGATTTTTGTGTGTTTTTCGATTTTTGGGGGTGGTGTTGGGGCCTTTTGCCCAATGGTACTCAGTGATGCATGGACTGAGTCTTTCTGTGGGGTCTCTTTAATGTAAACATCATGGAGGGCATGGATGGCATTGGATTGTGGTGATTATTGCGTGTTTTTCAATTTTTTGGGGTGTTGTTGGGGTCTTTTGCCCAGGGATACTCAGTGTGAAGAACCTGACCTTACGGGCCAAGCAGCGCAGGGCACGCCTAAGATCTCCGGGTTCACCTGCTTTGGCAGACAGAGACACGTGACACTCTGTTAGGCGTAGAAAAGCAGATTTATTAGCTGCAGCTAAGCACAGTGGTCCTGTAAGTACACCAACGGGTATGTTATCAGGAGACTGCCACTTCATTCCGTAGCGCACAGACTATTATAGTACACAAGTTTACAATGCCAACTTCCAAAACATACAAAACTGACGAATAGGAATAGTTCGAAAACAAGTTATCAAATGTCTAAAACACACCCTCCTTTCAGACCTCCCTCCACTTTAATCAACACTAGTGCCCGTAATTCAATTTTGCAGGTGGTAGAACATGTTGAATGCTTTAAAGGACAGTCTATGTAAATGTATGTAAATGTATTGCGATTTATATAGCGCACGTATCACCCGCAGGCATCAAGGCGCTTTCCTTGGGAACCCATCCTGGTATTCCCCTGTGAGATAACCCCAGCAGGGTATCCACAAGGTGAAAGCCAGGCATCCTGCCGCGAGGGGCCGTAGTGGAGATTAAGCAAGCTATTGCCCAGAGCCGCAGAGTGTGAACCCATGAGTCGAGTAGGCACTGGAATGAGAATTAAAGAGTCCGTGGAATTTTTGAGCACAAGACCCGCCGAGGCGGGGAATTGAACCCTGGTCCAGGACCGATCTCAGCTTCCGGGTCTGCTGCCTCTAACCCCTGAGCCACACTTCTCCACAACAAGAGAACAAGAGAACACACAAAGAGAATAGCGAAGGCCAGTTAAACAAGATAAAGTCAAGAAGAAAGGTGGGACCCAAACAGTGGAGTAAGACATGGATTAATCAGTCTAGACATGGATTTACGAAATCTCGGGAGACCCTGACATCGGTTTCATAAACATAGGCAGAAGTTATTCTTTAACGGGAAGGACACGTAGCAGCTGCAAAAGCAAAAACATTGCGTTCACCACGTCCGCTGTGCTGCCTGAGTGAGGCAACACAAAATAGCGGTTAAATACAAAATGGCGGCTGGATCCGAAGGGAAGTCGAAAACCACGTAACCTCAGACCCTCCTTTTGCCATACTCAGGCAAAGCACAAAGACTCATGTTAGTCTGAATCGATATCGATGGTCATGAGGTCAGTGAGGTGTTGCTGCAACATCATTCTGATGTTCTCTGTTTCCTGTGTTACTGGCTTAGAAACACACACAGTGGCACCATGTCCGCCAGTAGCTGGACCGCACTGTAAACAGAGACAACAGGAAAAGATGATTGCCAGAATCGCTCCAAGGAAAGTTAACACCTTCCATCCCCATGTGGACAGTAGTCCCCAAAACCATCCCATCACAGACCAATCTCCAGTGTCCTGATGAATGGACTCGGAGATTACATGTAACTTAGAGATGGCTTGGTATGCTGTAGGGGCATTATCTGGAACGTAAACGCAGCAACTGGACCCAATCAATTTACAGACTCCGCCTCTATCAGCCAAGACAATGTCTAGAACCATTCGGTTCTGCAGAGTCATAAGGCGATCCGCCTGAAGTTCAGCTGTCAAATCATTCAATGCTCCAGAAGTTATACTTATGGTAGCATCGACCACATGAACCAGGCGTCTGATGTTTATACTAATTGCCATTGGACCCCAAAAAGGAAGAATTCCTTTCAGGAGATCTCCTCCCTCTTGTCTAGCCATTTCTTCCGCATCAATAACCCCTCTACCCAATCTCTTTCTATGGTGGTCTGCAGAAGCAGTATATGTCGGAGGGAGAAGGAAAGCTATATAACATGTCTCCGAGAAATGTGTGGGAAGCCATGTATAAGCTTTATCATGACAGATAAAGTATGTGCCTTGTGATGGAACTAACGGTGAAGGAGTCAAGGGTGTATAGACGTATATGTGAGAACAATTTCTCCTTTCTTGCTTAACTTTGGTATTCTGGCCATTTATTTGTAAACACAGATTATCTCTCTGGGGTGAAACCCAAATTGGTGCAAATTTCTTCTGTTTAATCTTATCAGTGAGACTAGTGACATACCGGGTCACGTTCCATCCATCATATGTTCTCTTTTCGTCTTTGGGAATCTTGATAATATCAGCTACTTTTTTCATGGTCACTATTCCCTTGATCAAAGAGCTATGACTGAAATCCACTCCACCATTGTAGGACCCACCGGGAGGAAATCGGAGTAGATTCTGGTATGCATTAGAAAACATAGCCAGATAAGCACAGGCAGAACCTTCATACATAAATGGAAGAACCAAATACGGCATCCCTCTCTCTGTATTATGTGGTTTGAGCCCACAAACCCAACAATCAGTAGTATTCACTACCAATTGATGTTGATTCAAGAGTTGGATAAATGAATTGTTAAAATACTCCATTCTTCTCATCTGCTCATGGTCTGGGAGTGCATAACATTTATGTGGAGAAATATAAGTATAGGGAATCAAAGAAGTAGAAGTAGGGACAGGTGTTGGCTGCATACTGTGTACAATCCATCCTACACATGCTAATAAACTGCATAAACATACTGAAATACATAATGCTACGCCACAACGACTGAATACTAATTTCTTATAATGATTTATTTTCATAATTTTGACTTCATTCTCTTTTCCTGCGCTATCCATTACTCTAAAGGCGTTGCTCACGATAATCTTCCTTAATCAATTAGCTGTGGCTGTTAGCCGTCCTATGACACTGCAAGTCCTGTTGACCTAGTCACTATTGAGGTCACAGCCTAAGACTCCTACCGTGACCCTGCAACTTGATGGATAGTGGAAAAGGAATCTTTCACTTTTTAACACAAGGCAAGAATTATAAAGCACAACTTTAATTGTTCTTAGGCAACCTTTCTCTCAGGTTGTATCGTGTCTTGCCAGGTATCCTCTCATCTTTAAATAAAGTCTCTGGATCCAATGTGTTTAATCGTAGGTGTGGAGGTACAGCTTCCTGCAAAACGTCGTCGTCCTCTTTCTCGAAACTAGTCCAATCCAGGCGTGCACTGCTGAAAGGTACGAATCTTGGTACCTTTTTACACTCACTATCACCAACGCCTTCTCGGACCCACTGGTCGTAAGGTAAAGGCAATGGTACCCACTTACAGTGCACACCGTGGATCCAGTTTCGTTTTCCGACGAACTTCACTGCTGTACGGGTGGTGAGTAGGACTTGTCTCGGCGGCCCCCAATGAGGTTCCAGATTTTTATTCCTCTGGAAGTTTTTCTGACACACCCAGTCACCGGGTTGGATGGAGTGTCCTGGATCTGAGGAGGCCTGTTGAAGAATAAAACGCAATTTAGTGGTGAGGTCATGCAAATAGTCAACCAACAATGGATACGGAATGTCTGAGTACTTTTTGGGGCGAGGGACTCTTCAAACATTAGCAGTGCGCCCGAAAACAATCTTGTATGGGCTAAGCCCCAAACGAGAATGGACAGTCGTTCTTGTTGAGAGAAGTGCCAAGGGCAAGGTGTCAGGCCAGGAAAGGCCTGTACTAGTCTGAATCCTGGCTAACTTAAGTTTGAGAGTGCAATTATAACACTCTACCAAACCTGCTGACTGAGGATGGTTTTCCGCATGAAATTTCTGTCTAATACCAAGACCCACACATACTTTCTGCATGATCTGACCTACAAATTCACTCCCATTGTCACTCCAGACAATGCACGGCAAACCAAACCTCGGGAAAAACTCTTTTAGAAGGATTTTGGCAGTAGACAAAGCAGTATTGTCCTTTAGGGGGTAGGCCTCTATCCATCTGGAAAAGGCACAAACCACCACCAGGACATACTTAAGATTATTGAAACGCTCCATATGGATGTAGTCTATTTGTAGTACCTCAAAAAGATACGTAGGGGGAGCAAAGTGACCTGCTGGAGTTGGAGTTCCCTTTCCTGGATTATGCATCAAGCAAACAATACAATGCTTCACTACATTTTCTGCACATTTAGGAATATTTTCATTTTGCCACACTGGAGCTAGGAGTTTACATTTACCACTTGCATTAATATGGGCTGGTCCATGAGCCATAGTGACCACAGGTAATACATACGCATCTGGTAACAGCCATCGCTGATGCTCTGACAATTCCGTCCAACATCCCATCGTATCCAACATCCCCGTACTTTCTTTCCACTTACTTAATTCTTTCTCAGTTGCTTCTTTCTGAATCATCTTCACGCTTTCTACTGTATCCTCACACATACCAGCCTCTGGGACCCAATTTGCCGGTCCTGCAACATACATTCGACCCGCAACATTCCGTGCTGTTTCTTTCGCTATTTCATCCGCAAATGCATTTCCCCGACCCACGTCATCAGTAATCTTTTGATGCGCACTACACTTCACAATCGCTATTTGAGTGGGCAAGGTAAGTGATTCAAGAAGGTCACTCACCAACTGACCATGCTGTATTTTAGTGCAGTGGGAGGTATAGAATCCTCTCTCTCTCCACAAACAACCGAAACTGTGGGCAACGCCAAACGCGTATTGGCTATCTGTGTAAACAGTCACTCTTTTTCCTTTCGCCAACACACATGCTCTTGTCAATGCAATCAACTCTGCAGCTTGCACTGAATTCTGTGAAATGCGTGCAGTTTCCACTATTGTATGTAAAGTTGTAACAGCGTAAGCTGCTGTCGTCTCGCCATTAGGAAGCTTAAAGCAAGACCCATCTACCTACAAGATCCCATCCGGATCCGTAAGTGGTGTATCTTTCAAATCGACTCGACCTTTAGTTTCTTCTTCCGTACAAAGAAAAAAATCATGCTGATCTTGTACATTTTTCTCATCCAAAATAGGCAACAATGTTGCTGGATTCAGAACATTACATCTCCTGATATGTATATGACTTGCTAACAACGTCAACTCATATCCTGACAAACGAGCACTCGTTAAATGCTGGGTTATCGTCCTATTCAAAAGAGTATCTACTGCGTGTGGCACCATAACATTAAGAGTATGATCCAACACCAATCCAGCAGATTGACAAATAGAAATCGCTGCTGCCGCTGTTGCTCTAAGACAGCTAGGTAACGCTTTAGCAACTGGATCTAAGGTTGCCGAAAAATAGGCACATGGCCTTTGTTTCCCTCCAAATTACTGTGTCAGAACTGATAATGCACAACCTTCCTTTTCATGAACATAAAGTGTAAAGGGTTTGCTGTAGTCTGGAGTACCCAACACAGGAGCCGAACACAAAGCAGTACGTAAATCAGAAAAACTCTTTTGACATTCATCAGTCCAAGGAAACGTTTGGGGCGTATCTTTCAGAGTGAGTGCCAACAAAGGTTTCGCCAGTAGGGAGAAGTTCGGAATCAATTGTCTACAATAAGAGATAATGCCTAAGAAAGCATGCACCTCTCTTTGTGTTGATGGTACAGACATTTGCGCAATTGCTTGAATAGTTCTGGGGTCAATCGCCTTCCCTCCTTCGACAAGAGATGACCCAAGTAGGTAACCTCTTGTTGGCAATATTGTAACTTAGAAAGCGACATTTTGTGATGTAGATCGGACAAATGTCGCAGAAGTGACACAGTCGCATTTTTGCAGACATCTTCCGAATCAGCAGCCACTAATAAATCTTCCACATATTGGATAAGAGTAGCACCAGACGACAAAGAAAAGGTGTCAAGCTGAGACTTCAAGGCTTGACTATAGATGGAGGGACTCTCACAATAGCCCTGAGGTGCATGCTTAAATCAAAAACTTTGGCCTCCAAAAGAGAAACCAAAGAGATCCCTACTTTCCTCAGCAATGGGAATGCTAAAGAAAGCATTTTTGAGATCAATGACCGTAAACCAAACTGCCGAAGCAGGAATCATAGTAAGCAAGGCAGTGATATCTGGGACAACAGGAAACAGAGGAACAACAATTTTGTTGACCTCCCGGAGGTCTATCACAAAACGGTACACAGGTGGCTGAGAAGGATCAGTACGCTTTAGAACAGGCAGAACAGGACTGTTACCAACATTTCCTCTGGTCTCCTCGACCACACCCTTCTCAACCACGTCATGAACAATAGCCAACAGCACTCTCTCACCATCGTTAGATATTTTATATTGTGGAATGCGTGGTAACTTAACATCAGCCTTCACAGTGATCAAATAAGGTGGAATTTGAAGCAAACCAACATCATTCGGACCCATAGCCCAAATCGTAGCAGGGAGCGAACGTAGTTCAAGCGGCAGTTGGTCTTTAGATACGTACATCGGAGAAGTCAATTTAGCACCTAAAGTTAGATGTACACCAGATGGTGAGCAATACAACGTGGCATGCAGACGTTTCAATAAATCCAAACCCAATAAATTCTCTCCTCAACCCATCGTCAAAAGAAGTGGAGCTTCTAAATCGTATGGGCCAATGGAAATAGGCAAAGGACAAGAAACAGGGTTGCTAACTGGGGCGCCAAAGAATCCTACCGAAACATTTGTTAAGCCAGACAAAGGTGCCCCAGGGAGTTTAGAGTGCATAATAGAACTTCTCATTGCACCAGTATCCAAAAGAAATGGTTCTGTAACACCCAATGTTACAACATTAACATAAGGTCCATCCTGATCCACTGGAACTGATACGACTCCCTTCCTCTGTCTATTACTGTCCTAGCAAGTGAGGAAATCAGCATTCTCACCATCAGCGCAATAATCATCATTGTAATACTGTGCAGACTGAGAATTCCGCTGGTCAAAATAATTTGTGGAGTCCTGAGGGGGAGAGGGACGTCGTTCCTGAGACGACACACCACGCCCTCTACCTCTGGACACTGACCAAGAATCTCCACGACCCCGTGGCTGTGATCCACCATAACGTTGTAACAGAATCGGGCAACTAATCTTAAAATGACCTTCCTCTTTACAGTAAGCACATTGATTAGGACCCAATGGAAATCCCGGAGCTGGAGACTCAGGTTTTTGCAACAGCTTCTGAAACTGTGGGGGCTGTTGAAATTGGGGCTGAGCAGAATGAGGAGAATAAGCCTGTTGCAGAAGAACCTTCGTTTTTAATTCTTTAGTTTTCTTCTCTGCTTTCTCCTTGTCTTCCTTATCCCTATTCTCATAATATTGAGCAGTAGCCAATATCTGGGCAGTTGAGGAAACAGCCCATGCACTCTCCGATTGTTTCAATTTATGCGATAGTTCTGGAAGCAAATTAATAACAAATTTATCTACAAATAATTGCTGTCCACCTTCAGTACTCATATCTTGACCACTATGGTCGATGAAAGTCTCTTCAAAATGAGTAAAGAAATCAGAGACACTTTCATCGACTTTTTGTTTGCACGCTGCTAACTTGTCCCAGTTAACGCGTACAGCAGGCATCATCGTTTTCATGAGATCTATTATTCTACCAGGCAACTCCGTAATCAAATCATCAGGTTTGGCACCACCTACTTGTGCTGTATCTGCGGCCGCAATAGCAGCCCAATTACCACCTAAAGCTTGATCATGGTCTTGTCTACGAATTTTAGCCCCTAGAGCTTGTGGGACTACATTTCCCATAAGCAAATCAATATCTGCCAAATTCATAATACACGTGTTAACAGTCTGAGACAATTCTTTATAATACCCAACAGGATTCTTACGAGGGTCCGGTAAGGACTGCTTAAGTGCCAACACTTCAGATCTTTTCCAAGGATCATGTACCCATTTGCGCTGAAAATGAGCAAGAACAGGCGGATGAGCATTTGGGTCTGCCTCTATCCATATTGGAGGAACTTCTCGCATGGGATACTGTGCCATTTTACGATGAACCGCAGGATTAGGCTCAAGAGAACTTTGAGAAAAGAAGGAAGATTGGAAAGTAACAAGCTTCTGAACAGCAGATTCTACATCAGGACCTATAATAAGTCCCTTATCAAATTGATCCCGTATCTCGAATAAACCCTGAGGAGGTGAATCCAAATCCATATCTTCCCACCCTTTGATAAGAGTGTTGCACATAATATTAAAGACATACCTCTGCGTAGGCGCATTCCATTGCAAAAGTGTGCCTAAAATATCACGCACACTATACTGTATACCACTTTTAATCCAATTACGAGCAAGAGAATCTAACTTAGTCCGTTCTTCCAAATCTGTGATCTGACTACGAGATTGTCTTCGAGATGAAGCAGGAGAAAAGAAAAGAGATCCAAGAAAAGGTGACAAAAGACCTGAAACAGTTTCAACTAAACGATGTCGAGCTGTAGGGGAATCTGACACTAAAACAGGAGACAACGTATTCTGTACAGCGGGAGAAGAACCAGTAGCAACAGAAGGTAAAGAAAACTGAGGCACAGGAGTTTGGGGCACAGAAGTCGGTGGCAAAGGGGGTGGAGGTGGAATCACAGGAAGAGGCCACTGTGCAGGAACCAGAACAGCTGGATTAACAACAGGTTGTAATGGAGGTGCATTAGTGCCTAACACATAAGATGGAGGTAACTTCAAGAGGTGGGACACAAAAGAATCTTCGTCAGGACCTTACTCTTTGAAGCAGTAGGTAGTAAGGGATAGCATCTGTCTATTGCCATACGATGCTGTCTCTCCGAAGCCTCAACCATCTGCTTAGCCTTGACATCTTTAAACTGTTAGGCAGCCTGTAAAATCTTATCTTTCTTCATTTGCTTAATTTCTTTCTGTTTGGATTCTTTACGCCAGAGGCAAAAAGGAGTCAAACATTGCCGGCCGGGCTTTTCTCTTAAATAGAATCGTTTCCAAATTGTCTAGTATAGCAGGCTCAAGAGTACCATTTTGTGGCCACCGTAAAACACCATCCTTTTTAGTATACCGAATCCATGTTTCATTAAAAATAATAGGACCTAAACCTTGTTTCGAATAGAGCTCATAAGTGGGAGTTCCAACCGGAGGAATCGGACAAGAATCCTCTAGCCGGGAATCCCTAATACAACCAAAACAACAAAATGTCCTAAACTTACTAAATCCAGGCATTTCATAACGAACTGGACTACTTACAAACGTCAAGGGATTTTATACAATATAGTCACAGCACAAACGTACTTACTCCTTGTCTTCGGTTAGTGCACTAATCGAATAACAAAAAAACAAAAAAACAAAAGGGTGGGCGCTACCCACGAATACTTAACTAAATGTTTTCTCACGCCAACAGATGTCCGTCTAACGTCTCGCGATACTAATCATCACCAGGGGGCCAAAGCAGGGCGACAGTCAGGGCAGCAGTCGGCAGCAGCCGTCGGGAAGGAGTAGATGCGCCTCAAAAGACCTTCGGTCCACTTCGACATACAGGGGTCGCTCACGTGGTTCGCGAAATCCTCCGGAATTTTCTTGCGAAGCTCCTCACGACCTTCAGGCAAAACTACTACTGCTGAAGTCGCCCACACGTTGGGCCGCCAATTGGAGAACCTGACCTTACGGGCCAGGCAGTGCAGGGAATGCCTAAGATCTCCGGGTTCACCTGCTTTGGCAGACAGAGACACGTGACACTCTGTTAGGCGTAGAAAAGCAGATTTATTAGCTGCAGTTAAGCACAGTGGTCCTGTAAGTACACCAATGGGTATGTTATCAGGAGACTGCCACTTCATTCCGTGGCGCACAGACTATTATAGTACACAAGTTTACAATGCCAACTCCCAAAACATACAAAACTGACGAATAGGAATAGTTCGAAAACAAGTTATGGAATGTCTATAACACACTCTCCTTTCAGATCCTGTGTGCTCTCCTCCCTCCAGGTTAATCAACACTAGTGCCCGTAATTCAATTTTGCAGGTGGTAGAACATGTTGAATGCATTAAAGGACAGTCTATGTAAATGTATGTAAATGTATTGCGATTTATATAGCGCACGTATCACCCGCAGGCATCAAGGCGCTTGCCTTGGGAACCCGTCCTGGTATTCCCCTGTGAGATAACCCCAGCAGGGTATCCACAAGGTGAAAGCCAGGCATCCCGCCGCGAGGGGCCGTAGTGGAGATTAAGCAAGCTATTGCCCAGAGTCGCAGAGTGTGAACCCATGAGTCGAGTAGGCACTGAAAGAGAATGGCAGGAAATTGAAGGAAAAGGCAGTACATCAGCAGGCCATCCGGAGTAAAAAAAAATCAACTTCTGCATCTGTGGCTGTGGCAGAAGTGAGTGATTTTCCCTCTCAGCCGTTAAAGACACCAGCAACCGTATCATCTGCACCAGACACAACAGTATTCTTGTGGATCTAAACAATGAAATCAAAGATATCGAAAGAGAACTAGAAGACTCGGTTTCATCTGAGGATTGGTCTAAAATTTTAGAAGACATCACAGTACAATTAGACAAACACACCAGAGAAATAAACGAAAGGAAAATAAGAAAGTTCAGGAGGGACGCCCTGGACTACAAGATGGGAGTGGTCTACACATGGGCTGAAGTGTATGCCCAAAGACGCAAGAATAAACCATATAGTCAGCAAACTGACACCTCTTCCTCTGGAATTGAAACATCCAATCGACCAACTGCTAAGAAAACCACCAGATCTAACGTAGGGCAGCAACCATCTAAAGATAGCACTGAGAGAACGACACATAGAGACAGCAGTCCAACCACTTCGGAGCCTTTTTTAGAGGAAGGCCAGAACGACAGAGGAGGCCCCTTAGGAGTAAAAGAAAAAGAAAATAGCCATCCCAACACCAGAAGTACAATTATGAAAAAGGACAACGAAAAGAAGAACACTTAGTGATCAACATTTCAGATACCACCCTAACAGCACATGAAATGAAACTGTTACAAAAAGGAACATCATTCATTCCAACCTCTAAAACCAATCAATTGGAATTGGAAGTGAGCATCTTCAAATTCACACGAAAATTGCGACTACGTCATTTTGTTTGACAACATTTTACCACCCAACACAGACAAAAAACCGGACTTACTGTTGGGCCTACGCCCTTCCAGCACATACCAAGCGCCTTGCAGCCACAAATGTATTGATCTATTCAAAACTTTAGGTAAACAAGACTTAACTAAAATCAACTACAACAAAAAAAATCCAAAAATATCACCAAAAAGACCAGGATACACTCAAAAGAATAGCAAACAACAGAGACATCAAGTGTTTGAAAGCTGACAAAGGTGGAGCATTGGTGGTTGTAAATACCACAATGTATGTACAGAAAACGCATGAACACATCTATGATACAGAAACTTACATGAAATTAGACGCAAATCCCACGATCCAGTTCAAGAATACTTTGAATGAGATACTCAAAAAAGCTTGAATTAGGAACGATCGATGAAAAGACAAGGACATTTCTATTGTTAGATCATCCTAAGAGCCCATCAATTCACATGATCCCTAAAATTCACAAAAGCATCAATGACCCTCCATTCTCGACAAGTACCTTCAACCACCAGTCAAACTAATGAAAAGTTATGTGAGGGACACCACTGAATTCCTCAATAAGCTCGCAAAAGTGATACACGAAGAAGGTGAAAACTTAATCTTATGCACAGCAGACGTTAAGTCTCTATACACATCGATTCCCCATAAAGGGGGCATTCAAGCTATTGAAAAAAAACATTTTGAACAGTGAAATAGAGACTTCAATGCAACAATTCTTGATAGAGCTCATGATGTTCACTTTATATCACAGTACTTACAGTATGAAAAAGAGTGGTATATGCAGCTGTCCGGCATGTCCGTGGGCAATTGTGCAGCCCCAACATACGCCAATGTCTACATGAAAGACTTCGAGGAAACTCATATTTATGAGAACCCTAATTGGTCCAACAGCCTTAAATTATTCGTCAGATATATTGACGATTTATTTTTCATATGGAAGGACACCAGAGAACACCTTGAACTTTTGCTGGCAGATCTCAACACTAAGGATGATAGAATCCAATTGACTTGGGAGATTAATGAAAAATCCATCACATTTCTAGAAGTACATATTTCCAAAACCACCACAGGTTTTGAAACAGACTTGTTCCGCAAACAAACAGATCGCAATAACACACTGCATTATTCCAGTTTCCATCAGGGTTCCCTAAAACGACACCTACCTTACTCACAAATGTTACGGGCCAAGCGCATCACGTCAAACCCCGAACTCAGTAACAAAAGAATCAATGAAAAGGGCAATAGATTCCTTGAAAGAGGCTATCCTAAGGAAATAATCAAACAAGCTGAAGACCGTGCAGCCAAGATGTCAAGAGAAATGGCACTCACTAAATCATCAAATCCTAAAGACACCAGGATGGTTCTTGTTTCCAAGTTCTCCACATTGAGTGCAACATACAAAAAGATCATCTTAAGACACTGGCCTATTTTGACATTGGAACCTGATTTTAAAGATTTGTTTAAATCTCCACCCATCTTCGCATACACTCGCAATCAAAACATCAAAAAAATATTGTCAAAAGAACCACACAAACGGAAAGAATCAAAAGGAACACGTCCATGTATGAATTGCAACAGTTGTAATAACATCATTAGAGGCAACACCATCACTCACCCCATGAAGGGTTTCAATATCAAACTTAATGTTGACGCTACATGCGACTCGTCTAACTTGATATATCTACTCAAGTGTCCATGTGGAATGATCTACATCGGCAAAACTGAAAGAAAAATAAAGGTTCCTCTCAATGAACATAAATCCAGCATTCGAACCAAAAATGAAAAGTCAAACATTGCTGTACATTTCAGTGAACAATCCCATAATGTGGCACAACTAAAATACATGGTACTGGAAATCATAGACAAAAAAGAGGGCAAAGACAATAACAAATTCTTGCTGCAACGAGAACTGGCATGGATCTATCGTCTTCAAGCCATGTAGCCATTTGGGCTTAATGACAGTATCGAATTTAGCTGTTTTATTTAAATCATCACTTGGTGACTTTTGATGCTATACATCTTTTGTGAAGCCATTTTACATGTACTGTTGCTAACACCGCACGTTTTAATGTTTTGCACACCTCACACCCACTATGACCCTGATTGCAACATGGCCGCCACCGTAGTCGTCCACTTCAAGTCCCTTTTTTAGCTCATTTATTCATGTGACCCGGTAAGGGCCAATCCACCTCGCTCACGTTTGTTATTTTATGTTTCACTCAGGACTCCCATTGCCGAACACATCGCTGTAACGAAGCACAGAAGCCGTCATCTATCAAGTAAGTCGGTGTTACACCGCCAAGTTAATTTCGCAGTCTCCCCTATGTGAGACCCGTATGCCACACGAACGCTTCATTTATTTACAATGTTTAACCCTTTCCGTTTCAGCCACATTTTGCATTGAACTTCCTGAAGTCATCTAAGTAAGTTCATGCACTTGCATGGTGTTTCATTCACGATCCACTGTTCATTCACTTTTCGATCACCCTGGTTTTTCACATTCGCGAATGCATGAATTAACGTGGCCCGCACGCTTATGTTTGTTAAAATTGTGCTTTTGTACATATTAGTGATTGGCTATATCTCATCTTTTTGATTTTGTAGAGCTCCTGAATAAAGGGCTGGGTAGCCCGAAATGCATTGGAGCCTGCATAAAATGTTGATGGATTTCATTGCATGAATATACTGCGTTATGAACTTTGAACCCTGGTTGATATGACTCATAATATCTAATGAACGTTATTGAAAAATAAAAGACAAGTACATAAATAATTTGTTTTGGAGTCTTACACATAGAACCCAAGGAATGCCCTAATCGCAGGGATGCATTCATAATCTATGTATGCATTCACTTAGCAGCAAATCCTTAAACGTGACGGACGGACACGTGACCTGCAGGAGCACCCAACCTCACTCAACAAATACAAGTTGTGAGAAAGTTTTCAATCAAATTGCTGTGCACCTCGCCTACCCTTTTGAATCCAGACACAACAGTAACATTGTGTGAAGAAGAGGATTGGCTAACTCAGCTTGGGTTTGCTTCTCAAAAGGTCCCAGCAAAAAGTATGCGAAGTGGAGGAACCCTGGAGAACCTTGAGTCGATGGTGCAGGACTATTTGAATGACTCAACAGAGGTCTATGTTCATGAGGACCCATTGGCATATTGGCATGGGAAAAGAGAATTGTGGCCAGAGATCACCAACCTGGCTATAAATTACTTGTCTTGCCCACTCGCAAGCGTGTCTTCTGAACATGTTTTCAGTGCTGTTGGTGGCATTCTAACTTGCAAAAGGACCCGCCTCTCGCCCAAAAATGTGGAGAGGTTAACAATGATCAAGATGAATCAGCACCTCATACCACCAGATTACAAAATACGAGAATGCACGCAGGAAGAAGACGAAGAGGACACTAACTTAGATGAGGGAAGTTCTTCTCTGTTAGGTGACCTATTCCCGCCTGAATTCGCAGAGTATGAGGACGAGCTCTTCTTCCCTGACACCGAGCCCTGAAAATGAGTCAATGAATCACTAACTTTCTTTTTCGTCCTTATTCACTTTTATTCCTGTATGTCTGTCTTTCTTTGTTTTGCAAAATCTATATAAAAAACTTTATTCACCTAATCACAAAAACAAGCCCATCAGCAGAACTGTCTTCACTTATTTGCTTATTGATTTGAAGGTGCTGCAGTCTGCATTCCTCAGGTTCACAAGTTCACAAGAACATGCTCCTCTATCCTCCTCCTCCAGACTCCTATTTCCCTCAAAGCAGAGGGCTGGATACCGCCCAATGAAAAAAGACTCTGCACTTGTGGCGGTGTTCTACTTCTTTGCGGGCGAGTTGACTGGTCTGGGGCCTTTGCTTGGAATGTCTAATACCGGATAAAAGAGGTTTGGACAAAATCGGAGGCAAACATTTTTTGGTGTTTTTGCTGACTTGCTTGTCTTTGAGGTGCTGTTTGGCGGGTTTCCAGGTGTTTGTGGGTGGGTTTTGGGGTCTGGGAGCACTGCTGGCAAAGTCTAATGTTGATTGCATTTGTTTTTCAGGAAATCCGTGGTGGAAAAGGGGAGTTAGGGCCTAGCTGCACAGCGTTTTTGGACTGAATTCCAGGTAGTAGGCCCATTTTTGCTTTTTGCCAGTTTGGGGGTGTTCTGCTTTTTTGCTGGTGGCTGCAGGGGTCTGGGGCCATTGCTTCGAATGTCTAATACCGGATAAAAGTGGTTTGGACAAAATCAGAGGCGAACATTTTTTTGCGTTTTTGCTGACTTGCTTGTCTTTGAGGTGCTGTTTGGGGGGTTCTGGGTGTTTGTGGGTGGGTTTTGGGGTCTGGGAGCACTGCTGGGTATGGATGCTTTTGAATGCAAGAGGTTTGAAGCGAATCCATGGTGGCAAAGGGGAGTTAGGGCCTAGCTGCAGAGCGTGCGTGGAGTGATTTTGGAAATTTGCCTGCAAATTTCTAGGTCCCCATTTTCGTAGTTTTGCTTTTTGGCTGTTTGGGGGTCTTCTACTTCTTTCCACCTGGGTTGATGGGTCTGGGGCCATTGCTGGGAATGTCTAATACCAAATAAAAGTGGTTTGGACAAAATCGGAGGCAAACCTTTTTTGAGTTTTTGCTGACGTGCTTGTCTTTGAGGTGCTGTTTGGGGGGTTCCAGGTGTTTGTGGGTCGGTTTTGGGGTCTGGGAGCACTGCTGGCACAGTCTAATGTTGATTGCATTTGTTTATCAGGAAATCCATGGTGGAAAAGGGGAGTTAGGGCCTAGCTGCACAGCGTATTTGGACTGAATTCCAGGCAGTAGGCCCATTTTTGCTTTTTGCCAGTTTGGGGGTAGTCTGCTTTTTTGCTGGTGGCTGCAGGGGTCTGGGGCCATTGATGGGAATGTCTAATACCGGAAAAAAGTGGTTTGGACAAAATCGGAGGCACATTTTTGTTTGCGTTTTTGCTGACTTGCTTGTCTTTGAGGTGCTGTTTGGGGGGGTTCCAGGTGTTTGTGGGTGGGTTTTGGGGTCTGGGAGCACTGCTGGCACAGTCTAATGTTGATTGCATTTGTTTTTAAGGAAATCCATGGTGGAAAAGGGGAGTTAGGGCCTAGCTGCACAGGGCATTTGGACTGAATTCCAGGTAGGCCCAAAGTTTTCGAAGTGTGGCTTTTCCCGGGTTTTGCCATTTGGCTTGTTGGGGGATTAAACTTGTTTTCTCCCGTGTTGACAGTTCTGGGGCCATTGCTGGGAAGGTCAAATACCCAAAAGAAAGTGTTTAGGAGACAATCCCTCGGGAAAAAGTTTTTGCATTTTCTGAGATTTCGCTCCCTCTACCGTTTTCGAGGGGCTGTTTGTGGGGGTTCCTGGTGTTTGTGGGGGGGGTTTGCGAGTCTTGGGGCAATGCTGGGTATGGATACTTTTGCTTGCTTGCAAGTGGTTTGAATACAATCCATGGTGGGTAAGGGGGGATTTGGGCCTACTTTACTTTCAAAGTAAGTTTTTTCACAAATTTCTACTATGCCTCGTTTTTGGAGATCTGATTGGGGGTCTTCTACATTTTTGCGACTGGGTATAGTAAGGGTCTGGGAGCAATGCTGGGAAGGTCTAATTTTGTTCTAAAACACAGTTTACAGTACACCTAGCTTGAGGGGAAAGAACCGCTAAATTAATTCACCCATACTTATTTATCCTTCAAAAGGAGACTCAGACAGAGTACGCAGTTTCAAAAATATTGTACTGTCTATTAAGAAACTCAAAGTGTGACTTTTTGCACTACACAGCGTACATACCTCATATTTATTTGTCAGTGGTGTTCTAATATCACTTCCTGTTTTTCCATCAATAATTACAGGCCGGGTTTCAGCCTGTGCAATGGGAAAAAAATGATGAAGTCAGACTTCACAATAGCGAGCCGCAGTTCAGCACCCGCAAGGCAGGCAGTGGACAGGGTGTCTTCTGGTCACCAACATCTATGGACGGAGTGTCAGATGGAATGGAGGAGTCCCGCTAATAAGAGGAATGGTTGGATGCATGCAACTTACCAAATTCAACAGGACAACTACACCAACATACAGATACAGTATCCATTCTTTTCTAATTATCTTTTAAGTAATGTAATTGCTGTGAACTTCTATGAGTGTGACTGCATTTCTTTGATCTCTGCTTCTAAATTCATCCCTACAGCCATTGTATAGGTTTTACGTCTGCTATTTTTCAAACCAAATTTAATGTACGAAGTGTTTCTTTGAGTGCAGAGATAGGCAAGTGAAAACGCATAATTATTATTGCAGCCCTGTACTGTCGCATTCTTTCATTCACGGTTGTCGAAAGTACTACTTACTTTTCAGTAACCATGCATGCAATAGTGCATGCACTTCCTTTATGTCACTTAAAAGATTTATGGATAGCTTTGTACCCAAAGATTTGTTTATCTTCAATTATTGTTTGTCCATGCTGTGCTTTTTTTTTCTTCTCTCAACAAAACTTTCCCAAAAAACCCCTTTCCCATCCATTTTCCAAACCCTAACCCTCTTCCCCCGGGCTGTGTGGTTTTGATTGATGTGTGACTAAATGACAGCAATAATTCCACACACTTGCTGGGGAGGATAAGGTCATAGCAACAGGCTTGTGAAGGAATCCGAGGATATATTCTTACTCAGCTTGACACTGAGTCACCATTGGCAAATGAAAGCAGATTTTCATGTGCGCCATCAACTTGATTGGCCATCAAGAACATCCTCCTCCTAGACGTGGCAAATTATTACGCTGCTGTGTCCTTCACCTTCAGTACTATTTCTTGTAGTAGTAGCCAATGTCAAAGAAATTCAACGCAAGTACTAGTTATACTTTCAATACTTTACCATTTGTTAGGCTACATTGTGGCACTGTTCTAGTGTACTGTCACCTGCTATATTCTCTATCATACCGTTCTAATGCTACGGTAAGGAAAAACAAGGTTTCATTTTCTTTTTTTTCAGATGCTGCAACTGCCACTGTGTAACACCACAAGTACCGCCGCAATGATGACATTTCATCCGCCCAGGATTGCCAACCTTAATCGCCATTTCCCGTGCAGCCAGCCCCGTGCCTAGCCCTATTTCCAAACACAGATTACAGGTAAGATAAGCGTTTGGGGGGAGGTAGTATAATGGAGTATTAGGAGAGACAAGAGACTGACGGTCCTAGGACTATTGAATTCACTTACTCTGTGAGAGGCACTTGGTTTTGAAAACATTTGGGCAATTAGTACTTACACAACTTGAATCAAGATGCCACTTAAGTTTCAGGAAAACAAACTTACTGTTAAACCCCCACGCACCAGCCTCAAAAGCAGTAAAAAACACGTATGCTAAGATAAAGTTTAAAGTATATTTATATATCCCTAACATAAATAATCTCCTGCAAGACCCAACCCACCCCCCCCCGAACCCCAACGAATGTCCGTGAAAACTAAGTCCAAAAAAGTAGAAAACCCAACTCCCAATTCCCAACCCCAGAAGTCTTTAAAAGAGGGGCAAGGGACAGTCTCCTCCTACCGCTGGCTGCTGTTGACTTTTGGGGCCAGGTCGGCATACTCCTTGCGGAGGGTCTCGAGCAGGGTTTTGGTTTTGAGGAGCTCCTGCTCGAGGTAGGACACCCTAAGTGAAAGGCGGTGCACGCGTGCCTTGCACCTGCTGTGGGGGGCAGCTGATTTCTTTGCTGCTCGGCAGTGGCGGGTGGCTGCGGTACCCCAGCTCCATACCGCTGGAGATCTGCTGCGCTGACTGGCTGACCCAGGGAGCACGGAGGAGGATGCAGGTGTCGCCGTGGATGTTGTCGACGTATTCTGTGTGTCCTCCTCCTCCTGGGCCACCAGCCGCCGATATTCGGCGACAGTAGCCTCCAGCCTCCGTTGCCGGGCCCTTTTAGCCAGCTCCTTCTGTGTTGGTTTGGAAGGAGCATCTATATGAAGAAAGAAAGACATAGTCTGTAACCAATGCTCTTTAAGATTAACACAAAATGATTCAGCAGAAAGTTGTGTCACAGTAGAACTAGCAACTTGCAAGCGCAGTACATAATTATTGTGGCCAGTATCTATCTAACCTCGCACTTCTTCATCCTTGCTCTAACATTATGGGAGTTTAAGGAATCAATTCTACGAGCACTATGGACTCACTCCATTAGAGCCGACTATGACAGTACACCAGTCTTATTCTTCTTCTTCTCTCTTGTTTAGCAAAATTGGTACGTTAACTTCTGCAAGCCGGCATAATGCCAGCGCAGTCAACTTGCACCCGAGAAAAACAGACGCCCGCCATGATGAGTGAGACAGACTTGCGTTAATGTACCTGTCAAGTACATGCAGGTGGTGATGCTCTTACTCTTCTATTACGGTTGGAACTGAGAATAGTCTGTTACAAGGGCTACTGCTTAATTAATTTAACTTTCACCCTACAGTGCCAATGAATACTGGAAAAGGAAAATGAAGAAGATAAATAATCTGATTATCTATCACTGCACATGGTATGTATTTGCTTACATATGGGATGACTTTAGGTGCTTTGCTTTTTATTGAGTGAACAGTGATACATCCACACATGAATGACCAAGTTCTACTAAACTTATTAACAGAGGTAGTGAGTGGACATCGTAAAAGCCGGATATATGCTGTGCTTGCAATACAAACTACTGCTACTATTCATGGTAGTATTCGGACAAAATTACAACTTCTTTTCCTTGCCTTTCCTACACTGGGACGGACGTGCGGGTGCGGTATTACATGCTCTTGAAAAGTAACAAGTAGTTCATCCAGTGACCGTCTACTCTATCTAGATACACATATGCTATCTAAGAGTCAGATAGTACCATGACCCAGGCATCCATCCAATCAAACTATATGTCAATTATTCTTCTTTATGTCTATCATCTGGACAAACATTACATATTTCTCACGGGAAAACAACCTTTTCATTTTATTTGGGAAACCGCAAGCCATACATCCGTGCTTGACTTGCATTTGAATTTCAACCAAAGCACATATTGCGCAAACATACAGTTTCTGTTTCACCCACCCAGGCTGTTCTCCTTCCACCCATCCTTGCTTTATCCTTCACCCAGCCATGCATCATATTCCTTCCCAGCCACCTCGGGTACCAATCAAACATGTATCATTCTTCTTTGTCAGTCATCATTACATTTAACTTGCTCGTCCTTCCACAATTACTTACACCCTTCTTTCGCTTTTCGTTCATCCCATCCAACAAGTTCATCTCAGATCTGATTTGGATTCTTGAAAAAAAATTCACAGCTGAGTTGAAGTAAATTTAGAGGAGGCTACTACCTGGTTGATAAAAACTTTGTTCTAAATTTGAAAGTCTGCTTAACAGTATAGTAACTTAACTGCAGAACACATATACTACACCCGTGCAGATAGCAGACTATGCAGTCTGCAATGTCAATAAGTAAGGAATATAAGAGGTTACCACTGCCCTCCACTACCATGGCAACCCGAACAGCAGTTTCGTCCGGCACTTGTATCGCCTCTTCCCCAGAAGTGTCCTCCTCCACCTCCGCGCTGGGCCCAGCACCAGATGTTCCACCTACAAAGTACATTTAAGAATGTTAGATGTCATAGACATACACCACTCAATAGTATTTTGTCTAGGAATGAAAAAATGTGAATACAGAAACCAATCTAATAATTTGTGACTGTCTACTCTAAAGTAAAAATGTCCCTTTTTCCAGGGAAGGGTGTTGTCTAGCTGCACTTTTTGGCAAAACTGATGAATGCTTGCTTTTTAACACGCACCATTTTTCTCATAACAGACAGAAGCTTCACTTCTAAGAACAAATCATCATCACTAGGACGGAGTGACCAACGATTCAGCGCCAAAAAGAAAAATTAAAGTTCAAACCAGGTGAGGGCTCGGCTCGCCCACAATAAATGTGTGAAATAAATCACTGAGCACTTTTCCATTTTTAATCAACCGTTTATGTTTCATGACAAGCTTGATTTTAATAAATATTTTTATTTTTAATAAAGCTTTAAAACATAAATAGACTCTGTGGTTTTTGGTCAGGAGTAAATGAGCAAAAGGTTTTGCAATTTGCAAGCATGAGTCCGTGCCTCTGACACTTCTGGACTCTGACTCCGTACTCTTGTCCTGCGTTGGATAATCATCATTGGGGATCAATCATCGATGAATTCAGGAGCTAAATGACTCTGCCACACTATCTAGTCAGTAAGGAGATTCGGGGTTCTTCAAAGTCTGATATCACTGAGGTATGTGGAAAGTCTACCTGCGCCTATTATAATTGATAAACAATGCACTATTTAGTGTCCATAGTTCTGTTTGTGCAGATTTGTCCCTGCAACAGTAGGAGTATGGATTGTCCTCCTATCGAAACCAAAAGTAAAGTAGTATATTATTCTTTCTTGGTGGTCATTCACCTTTTTATTTTTGGTAATTGTCAAAGCATAAACATTTAGAAGACTTGAAAAGACATTATGGACAATCCCAGAGGACTGCACTCAGTGCATAGAGCTATTGCTGACTAGAATGGGAGTTTCGTTTAACACCTTTTGCCAAATGTGCAATCCTAGTTAGCTACACAGACAGACTAATAAGAATAATCTAGTAATACCACAGGGAGTCATAGTAGAAGCAGGATAAGAATTTAGATACAGTCTACAAGAAGATCAAAGGCGATTTAGAAAAAATCGAATGAGGAACGCTAGGAAAAAATAGGTACTCTATATTAAAATTAAAACTTACAGGGGCCAGCAAAGGAGCCCTCGCCTGACCGATCCTGGCCTTGAACAGCAGCAGGAGCCGATAACCCCTCCTCCTCTGTCCTCTTGCCCCTGGGGGGAGCTGATGTACAACATGAAAGAAAGAAAGACCCCAAAACATGGATGATTGTTGTCAACCAAATCAAACATTTCAAAAGAACAATAACAAAATATTTTGGCGAAATAGCAAATAGACAACTATTCCACGGGATATATTGACCTATCTCATGTGGTCTACTACGATATTACTATTGCTTGATTTGCGGACCGTCGACTTGGAAAGTTATGTAACTCACTAAACAAACTACTAAAAAGGTTCGCCTAGGACTGGCAGGCAGCAGTCCGCAGCACGCAAAGTGACAGACAAACTCCATTGTGATTGCAGATCAGCGACAACACTAAAACGTGTCCTACTACATTAACCAGTCATTAAAATACTCAAACTATCAATCCACCACCACTATTTCTTCTTATTGCCAGGTGTACAATGGAAGGACTGGACTTGAGTCTGTGGGGGCAGATTTACAAGCACCTTGCGGCTCTTTTGCTCCATTGTTGCGTGACTTTTATGACGCAGCGGCAGAACAAAAGATGAGCCATGGTGCGGCGTATTAACAACGTGACGCATATGGGAGATGCATCACGTTGTAAAGCCGTGCGCCATCAGGGGGCGCTCCAGCGCAAGGGAGGGCGTTCCTGCGCAGGAACGCATCCTAAACGTGGCTGATGGAAATCTACAAGATTTCAATCAGTCACTTTTAGGACAATGATGCATAACTCAAACCCTGCGCCTGCTTGAAGCAGACGTACGGCTTGACGCAGCATTGGGGAGATAGGGCACCCCAGAGCATTGCTTGAGCTGCGCCATCATTGCGACGCAACTCCAGCAATGCACCGCCTTTACGGCACAGATGCGTACCGCTTCGGTGACGTTTTGGGCCCATGGTGCGCTGCATTGTAAATACGGCGCACCATGGGTGGTGGTGGCGTGGCGCACAATTACTGGCGCATCCCTGCTACTTTGCAGGGATGCGCCGGTAATTGCAAATCTGCCCCTTAGTGTCTAGCATTACGCAGTTCTTTAAACTACACTCATACATAATTTCTCAGGCCAATGAAATGAACAGAAAATCGAAAACAAATAAGCATAGTAGCAACGCAGTGCACCTGAAATGCACAGAAGATTTTGAAATATAATTTACCTACATTGTAATCGGCAGCATTATTGCTCTTGGTAAAAAAAACAAAATTTGCAATATAATAACACACAGAGCAGGAGAAAACAGAGTAGTGATGAAATAGCTACTACTACTCACCAAGCCTGGGGATCTCGATGCCGAGCAGGTCGAGCAAGTCGCGTTCCCGGTCCAGGAGATCCGTCCAACCGTGGGTGGCCTGGTTGTAGGTGCGCCGGACCCGAGAGTGTTGATACATGGCCCGGCACACCTTCTCCCACCGCTTCCGGCGCTACCGGAGCCCGGAGCCGCTAGCGATCTTGCAGCCTGCCATGATGGTCCTGGGGAGGCGGCGCTGGACATAAAACACTAGTGCGGCCACCTCCTCCGCGCTAAAGATCTCCCGTGGCATCATTAGCTCCCCCCTCAAACGCCCGCATGGGAGAATTGTCTGGGCAGAAAGGAAGGTAAATAAAAAATAAGAAATAGAATAGGGAAGAAGAAAAAAGAAGTGTTTAAAAATGTAGTTTAAAATTAACCAAAAGTAGCAGAAAACACAAAAATATAGAGCTAAAAAAATAGAGGGATAGATAATAAGTAAAATAGATCAAAAAAACTTCAAACAAGCAAAGGATGGCAGAGATTGAAAGAGGATACAGAAAGCATGCTCAGAACCATAGCAATGAATGAAAAGCAAGATGGCTGCGCCCGTTCACGACCGCGTGGGTAAGTTTGCGCAAGATTTTCCTCGCGATCACACACAAACTTGTACTAGCGAGCAGCACACTTTGCGAGATTACACATAGCGCCCGGAAACGGAAATACGTCACGCAAACAAGATGGACGCGCACATGTACGACTGCTAGGGTAACTTCACGCCGTTGTGCTACAAGCGGCTCGCTAAAACGCACAAAACCACACGAACTAACACGCTTCAAAAAAACAAGTCGCATATTCGCACAAATTTGCGGCTTCCGAATTCGATCTCGCGCAAATTCAGCCCCGCGAAATTGCAGAAAAACGATTTTTGCAAAACTGAAAGCACTCAGCAGGTGCAAAAGTTCAAGCTCCATCATTAGTAACCATTCCCTGTATTGCTTCCAGAGGGCCCCCTCCAGAGTTCAGTTGCCTACTTGCAACTATTCTATGACCCTGCTCTGACCCTCACAGCAGGCTCAGAGAATAGATACAAGTATGCCACAAAGGTCCTGTTAAAACAAATTACACTGCAATAGAAAGCAATTACAGATAAGGAAGCAGGTGCCAGACTGGAAGTTAAAATTCATTGACACATTAATCAACCCCTAATTCATTCATGTCAGTTGAGGCAGGGCAGGTGTGCTTTTCCCCCCATAATCTACAGTGATTGAACCAGAGGGTGGCAGTGATGTACCAGAGGGTGGCATGGGTGAGACAGAGGGTGGCAGTGGTGAAACAGAGGGTGCTGTGATGAACCAGATGTAGAAACAACTTGGTCACGACCTTTGCGACCCGATAAGTAAGTTTGCGTTTGCGAGCTGGTAAAAAACCCTCGCGAACTGGCAGAAACCCTTGCAAACACAAAAATCTGCAAATTCGGGAAAGTTCGCGGATTTTGCGGATTGCGAATTCATGAATACGCAAATTCGCGAAGCGCGAATTCGCAAAATTTGCCCATACTTAGTACCAACACTGTGTAATCAGGATATAAGGATACGCGGTGGTTCCCGTATTGGATGAGCGCCTTTTCCCTAGCTTTCTGCAACACAGTGTCCCAGTCTCTTTAGTTAAGGATTTTCACAATCAATGGGCGGGGCGGAGTCCCAGGTTTAGGCTGTCCCGTCGGGATTCTGTGCGCTTGTTCCACGCAGAAGTATGGAGAGAGTCCTTCAGACGCCACACCGTCTCTGAACCATTGCTCCATGAAGTCCGCCAGTCGGTTCCATTCGCAGCGTTCTGGCAGACCGATAACGCGAATATTATTGCACCGATGTCTTCCCTCTGCATCTTCCACCCGGTCCTTCAGTGTGGTAACCTGTTGTTGAAGCTGTTGTAATGTGGAGGAGTGTTCAGCTACTCTGGGGGTAAGATCCATTAAAGTTTGCTCATGTTCTTTAACCATGTCCACAAGCTTGCCATGGTCCACCTACAGCAATGTTAATCCAGTGGTAAGTGCGTCCATTCAGAGCTCCATCGCTGCCCTAGAGTCCCAAATCTCCTTGAGGATGAGGTCCAATTTGTCCAGCGTTTGCTCCTCTGCATGTCCGCTCGAGGTAGCCCCAGGTGAGGAGGACCTACTCGCGATGCCCGTCATGGTGTGGGAAGAGTCAGAGCCGCTCTGCCCCACCTATGTCTTTGCCCGAGGCCTGCCCATAACGCAACGCCGTTCTCAGTCTCACCGCAGGGCAACACCACTGTTCAGCTCGGACCAAGGGCGGTTTCAGTGTCCAAAATGGTGGCGTGACTCGAGACTGTCGTTCTGCAGTGCCCCTTGTCGATGCCTCGGTAAGGAGGGCCTCAGAGTAGGCCAATCCATGCTCCTGTGTGGGTGTCTGGCAATATTAGTGGCCCAGTGCTGGTGTGTCGTAGGGTGATGCATTTGCCACCTAGGGCCTCGGGGCAGCAATCAACAGTGTGGTCCCGTTGGGTTCCCACTCATAGAGATGGCACCCCCTGCCCTCCTCGGATGAGGCAGAAGTCGAGGAGAAAGTGCAATGTACTGTGGGGGGGAGGGAGAAGAGAAGAGGAGAAGGGGGCCCGAGGGATCACCGCCACTCACAGCCTCTGCTCCACTGGGCCCCTCGTGTCCAGCATGCCCCTCCGGTACAGTCTGTTCCCAGTCCCAAAAGGTCCAGCCGGTCACCACCAAATTCCCAGGCGTAGTCCCTGGCAGGCCGACCGGCGGCCGCCGAGCGTCAAGGAGGTGGGATTAGGCCACAGGCAGCCCCAGCACAGTGCCCTCCCCAGCCACACGAGCCTACAGTCCGCAGGCCGCCGCAATCCTCAGTTCGATCTCCCCCTCAAAACTCTCAGCGTGTCCATGGTCGCATGACCCCTCAGCTGCAATCCAGCTGCAATCCTGTGGGCACCACAGGGAATCAGAGCCAGGGCCGGCCAGAGTGGCAAAATCAGGCCATGCCTCCAGCCGCAGCGGCACATAGCAAGCCCTGCGGTGCCCCTCCTCCAATCGCGTACCGCAATCAATCAGTCCGCCGCCTAGCTGTGCAGCACAGTCCGCTGGACGGCACTGCTATAGCCTGCGGCCGAGTCCACACAACCTTAGAAGTGAGTCTGCAGCAGAAACTCCACCGCAGGGGAGGTCTCCGATCCCGGCTCTTGCAAATCGGTGCTCCGCAGGCAAGTCTCTGCCTCCACGAGAGATCCCGGCCTCAGCCAGCAAGAAGCGTTGGGCAGGCCCACTCCATTTTGGTGCCCCAGAGCCGACAAATGCTTTGGTCCAGCCACCTCGCTATCGTAGGAGTGCCAGCACACGTTCGTCCGCTCTCCTTTGAAGGTCGCCGCCGTGGGGACAGCGTTTACATGGTGATATCCCCCAGGAAGGTCCGGAGCTCTATCGGGCTACGACCACCATCTTTGCTGGCTAGCCACGCCCCCAAATCGCTGGAACCAGTTGATCACTTGTTACTTTGGTGTGGACAGGTGTATCAGGATGAACTTTTATTTGGGTTTCAAGAGGAATAAGTTCCATAGCATTGTTGCTTAGTCCTTCATTTCTCACTTCTGACTCTCCGAAGGTGATGAGTCTTTCAGTTTGAACCTCTTGGATAGTAGTTAGAGGAGTGCGTCTGCTACTTGGTCAAAGTCCACTTGGCCTAATGTTCAGTATTGGCCACATGGTGTGGTTTGATACGATTGATGGACACAAATCTTTTCTTCTTTTTACCAGCAAGGGGCGGCAGAAGTACTGTTCTTGATCCGTGGATTGCTAGGACAGGTACTGGTTGTCTGTAAGAAGGCCCAAATTCCTTCTTGCTCGCGATCTTTTCTCTGACAAGATCCCCAAGCTTTGGGATCCAGACAGGCCTTGCTGGGATGGCTGGATTTCCCCCATTGGTGGTTGGCTTCAGGAACCTAGAATCGACTGTAAGTTTTTCAGCATTTTTGGAGGTTGGAGCAGCGCACACCTTTCTAAAAAGTTAGCTGCCAGGCTTTTGCCTTCACTTGAAAGTTCATATCCTAGGAAAAGGATATTGATTTGGGCAATTCTTGATTTCTTGAAATTGAATTTGTAACCCTCAGAGGCAAAGCCCAATACAATGGTATTCAACCTGTTCAAGTAACTATCCAGGTCATTGTCTGTCAGATAGATGTCATCGACATATAACAATGCCTCGTCATTATAAATTTATAGTAACTCTGTTACTCTTTCTGAGAATAACCCCGGGCTGATCTTGAACCCTTGTGGGAGTCAATGTGAGGTTGGGTTCCCATTATTGAGAAAGCTATTAAGTACCTGCTTTCAGGTGCTATGTTTTGACAAAATAAACTGTTAGAAATGTCTAATGTGTTTTTTGTATTTTTTACGCACAATGTTATTCATTAATGCTGTACTATGTGCATTTTGCATTGCAAATGTTTTAGAACAAGAGTTCAGGTGTCTGTAATCCAAAACTAGACAATATGTATTGTTTGGTTTGGAAACAGGAAACAAAGGATTGTTCATTGAAGACGTTCATGTTTCAATCACCCCTGGGTATTCAAGTTGATCTAAGATCTCCCTGACCTGTTTTGTAGCTTCTTGCTTAATTGGATACTGCCTTTGTGCAGTAGGTTGATTTTTTAATTGGATCCTGTGGTGAGGTGAGTCCTCATCAAATCCTACATGATTTGTATATAATGCTGGGGCCTGGGCAACTGCCATTTCCTGCCATAAGTATATTTTAAATGTACTGGAACATGGTTGGAGAAGGTTAGCATAATGATGTCTTCGCCATGTGGACACTCCCTGACAAATTCTGGTGACCAGTCCTGTTCTGCTAGAAGTATATCATAACCCTTTGAAAGTCTCTCCCAAAAGAGGGATTTTACTTTTCTTGGTATGTCTCCCTCCATCCGGAGTGTTATTTCATATAACTTTTGTGGATAACTAACCCTGGTGTCTACAGTCTCTACTTGAATGTACTCATTCAAGTCCACTGTCTCTAGAAGTTCTTTCAGGTTCTGGTGAGCTATTGTTACTTCTGCTGCACTGTCCAGCATTGTCTGAGCCCATTCTCCGTTCTTGAGATGTTTTCTAAAAATCTTCGGCATGTCTGATCTTCAGATCTGCTACCTTCTTCTTGGAGAATTGAGGTTATGGTTTGTTTTTCTGAACGTGTTGATCGTCTTTGGACTTCACCTGTTCTTCTCTTTGATCTGACCATCCTCTTCTTTTGGATGACTGTGATGATATCTTAAAGGTACGAGAGGAAAGTGTATCAGTATCTTGATACCTGTCAGGTTAAACCTCCTTTCAGAGGGCTCTTTTTGAGGAGACCTACCTCGAGATTAAGAACGTTTCTCTTTTGAATTTTATTTATTATTTTCCAACTTCTTTTTAGAAGATGTAGGATTCCTTCTCCTCCAGAACCAGACAGGTGAGAGAGTGGAAATGGGCCGGAAGGTGCTTTGCCAGCCCAGCTGCGGTCCTGAGCAGAACAGACACATCATGATTAATCTCCTCACAGCCGCTTAGGATCTATCGCAGTGAGACAGATTCCAGATGCAGGATGTTGGAACTGGGGGTCTCTAGTTGGCAGAGGTAGGTACATTTGACCTTGACCAAATATGGACCCTTGCTTCAAGTCAGGGTAAGGGGTACACTTCTAAAATAACCCCTGCTCAACCCCTTGATAGCTTGGCACGAGCAGCAAGGCTTATCTCAGAGGCAGTGTGTAAAGCATTTGTGAACACATACAGTAATACAGTGAAAACACCACGAATGGACACCAAATCAGTTTAGACAAATAAATGATCTTTACTAGACTTTAAATGACAAAAATCCACAATACTGTAATAAAAATAGTCTCTAAGATGGTAGTAAGTAGCTTAGTTCAATGTAAATGGTAAATGCAACACTTTACTCTCAAAGTACCATGGATGCGTCACATAATACAAACTAAAGGGTCATAGGGAAAGTGATGCATCGGTTCATTGTTTCGGGGGAGGTGATACATTGGTTCCTTTCTGCAGCACAGGGGAGGTGATGCATCTGCTTCTTACTGTGATCCAGTGCGATGCGACAAGAAGGGGCCGTGATACAATGATCTGGTGCAATGCGAGAATATGGTCTCTGAATACGATGCGAAAATCCTTTTCGTGGCGAGAAAATAGTGTCTCGATTCGATGCGACAACGTTGGATGTGATGCGTTCATGCCCGCTGGCCATGCAGTGAACTTGGTAACTTCTAAGCTGCCCTGCGACACGCTTCTCTGGTGATGCGGCGGTGAAACTCCTCACCGGTGATGTGGTGCACTTTGTCAATGATGCAACGGCGAACAGCTGCAGCGGTGACATGCTTCTTCGGTGATGCAAAGGTAACTGCTGCTGCAGCGACACGCTTCTCCATGTTGCATCACGCTTCCAGCTCTCAGCATCTCGCAGTATCTTCAGAGGGCCGAAACTACAGTAGGCACCGCTCTGCAGGCAGAATTCCAGAGCAAGGAAATTCAGGTGAGCTGGGGGTGAAGTCTTGTATCCCTGAAACTTCAGGCAGAAGGCAATCTCAGTTCAAGCCCTTGGAGATTCTTCTTCAAGATTGCAAAAGTACACACAGAGTTCATTTTCTCCTTTCCTTGGCAATAAAGTAACCACTGCAGGTAAGCCCCAACAACACAGCACAGGGACAGTCTCCTCCGTCAGCTTCCTTGATTCTTCTCCTTGGGAAAGGGTTGCCTTGATTCCCAGAAGTGATCTAAAGTTCTGGGGTCTGGGTCCCCCCTTTTTTACAACAAAATCCTTTGTCTCTGAAGGCAGAGAGTGTCTGCACCTAGTCCAAACCAGTTCTCTGCAGTCCTGGAGCACTTTGTTTACAGGACTCCTTATTTCCTTTGACAGCGTGGGCCAGGGTCATCAGACACACCACACCTGGTGGATCCAGCATTGTGGAAGGCAGGCACAGCCCTATTCAGGCCCAGGTGATCCACATCCTACCAGTCATCATTCAGACAGGTCTATTCAGCCTTGTGCTGACTCACCCTGTCTACTGGAGCCACCACAGCCTCTGTCACTCACAAACCAGACATGGAATACACACCCTAGTAGAGGCAGGCTTGTATGGTTAGGCAAGAAAATACCTACTTTCTAAAAGTGGTATTTTCAAACACAGAATGTTAAAACCAACTTCACAAAAAGATGTATTTTATCATTCTGGGGTTCAGGCATACTAAACTAGAATTTCTACCTAGTTCCCTGAGTCAGTTATTATTATAAGATGTTATATTCAAACTGCCCCTTCTGGCTTATGGGGACAAGTAGCCTTACAATAGTGACAAAACGAAATTGGATGTAATTAACTATCAGGACATGCTACACACATCAGGGTATGTCCTACCCATTTACATACAATCCACCCTGCCCTTGGGCCTCCCTTAGGTTTGACTAATATGGAGAAAAGGGAAGGTTTAGGGACTGGCAAGTGGGTGCACTTACCAAGTCACATGGCAGTACTGGACTGCACACGGGCTCTGCAATGGCAGGCCTGAGACACACTTTACAGGCTGCTTCTGTGGGTGGCACAACCAGTGCTGCAAGCTGACCAGCAGCATTTGATTTACAGGCCCTGGATACACACGGTGCACTGTACAAGGGTCTGACATTTAAATCAAATGAACCAATCATGAAGTCACTAATCCAATAAAATACTTTACAATAGGGAGCACTTGCACTATGGCACTGAATAGCAGTGGCACAGTGCCTAAAGTAACTAGACCAGCAGACATATATCAAAGATACAGGAGACAACAGCAAAAAATGGAAGGGACCCAAGCCAGTTGTGCCAGATCTAACACAGGACCTCATATTTCAGCCCACAGCTTCCTTAGAACCGCTGCTGAGTTACTCATCCTTGACGCAGGACTTTGTATTGCAGGCCCACAGCTCCTTCTGAACCATCTGTGCGCAAGGCATCTTCACCACAGAATTTTGCATCGCAAGCACCTCATCGACGAATCCTCGACAATGACGCAGGGCTCCACATCATAGCCCCGCACCTTCCTTGTAACTGCCCCTGCACAATGCATCCTTGATGTGAGATCTCGCAACCAGGATTTAAGGTACTTCGTTCACTGTACCTGACTTGGTCCATGTACATGCCCGGCGATCCTTAAATTTGTGGTTTTATCACATTCGGCACGACCAGATAACCACATTTGGCACTTTGTGCTTTTAGGCCCTATATTAACTTAAATGTTTAAAATTGCATTTCTCCAGTTTTACTGACTGGATTTTTGTTGATGTGGTCTCAAATAATTTATTAAAGTGAATTCTATGTTTCTAAATTGGTGTGAGCTTTTTCTAGTGTTGTGTTTTCACTTATATACTGTTGAAGTGCTGCATAAATATGTTAGAAACAAGGAAAAATGGAAAAAGGAGGAACCAATCTACACTATTTTTTTCAAAAATAGGAGACAATCAATTCGCCTATTTATATGCCATAAGTTCAAAGTTGAATTAATCAGACATGCGGGACTTGACCACTCGCACAAGGGGACATGATTACACATTTTATTCTTTGTAACCAACATAAATTCTTTTTATCTCATGTCTTATTCTCTTTTTTTCTTTTGACAAAACAAAATATTTTTTAGAAGCTCTTTATACACCATATACCACTATATACATACCTATATAAACACCTATATACAACAATTAACAACATAAACACTTTCGACAAAAGTACAGAATCACAAAAAAAATACATAGAATATATAGACTTTTTCTTTTTTCACCCTAAAGAAATGTTGAGTGCCCTCCCATTAACTCTAGGGGGTGCACTAGGAGGTAGTCGGACACCAACGGTTCAATACACAAATTTATAGAACCTAAATCAGAAAAATGTGTCACAAGGCATTAATTTCCAAATCAATTTCAACAAAAGGACTCCTCCATTTGGAAAGTGGCTACGAGGTCGCGTTTCGGCCTTCCAGTAACTCTGGCCTCTTCAGGACAGGGCGATAAAGAACCTTAAAGTACATATAGTTCAATGTACAAAATGTTTAGATCCGAAGATCCAATCAAATACTCTGTGCCCTCTTAACCTTCACTCACGACCCAAAACCGGCACCCATTGTGAGACAAGACTAAAATAACAATTGTGGTGCATTAAAAGATCAAAAAACATACCAAGGGGAAAGAGGAGGACGTGCAACCTCAACACCCCCCGTGACTCACAAATCAAAATAGTTAAAAAGGAAGCAAATCGCCAGTTCCAAATGCTTAAAGTGGAACACCAAAACATCCCACATGCTGAAGTAAAACCAAGATTAGTGCAACTCACTACCAAAGCCACTGCATGCACAACATATGCACCTCTATAACCTGGGTCTTGCCACTTACAAAAATAATTCAATCCGGCAGCTGCAGGAAAAACAGATCACTTCAAGAAACACCAATAACTTCTGTAAGGCAAAGCGTACAAGCCTATCAACATATGCACAAACATATAGTTATCATATCAGAATCTACTTCTCATCAAGGTTTCCAATGCGCAATCTCAAACAACGTTGTCCGGGTCTCCTACCTTATGGCCTGCTGGTAGTAATGTGTATTCAATTGCATCACAGTCTCTTTTCTTAGCACAGTCCACGGGCTCACTAGAGAGAAATCACCACCATAAGGTCATGCCTTATGCTCAAACCTGGATATTCTACAACTAGCAAAAACTACACAAAGTTACACGTGAGTCACCACACTTCTTACTTCTACTCAGCAATTAGCTCCTCAATTAACCACCAAACGGAACCGCCATCATGGTTGGGATTACCTCAGCAAACATGCTCAACTACTTCCTCTATAGGGAGTAGTGAACGTCGCGCCCCACGTGACCGGGGTGTTCCGTCAGCAACATCAAAAAGGGACTGTGCATAAACTCATACTCCTTAGTTCACTCGCCAGGGAGTAGTTTTTTTCAAAGAAGGCACACACTACACAAAAGCCCTCTAATATGCATTCTACCTTAATTTACAAAGGGAGACCGCCGGACCAGACCTCAGGGGAAATATCACATATCTGCTAAAACGTGGGTATAAATTCCCAACAAGTCATATAGATCAAATTAAAACGATGGAATACTTCCAAAGTATATACAGCACCTACCTGCCCTGAAGCACGTAAGATACCAGTGCAAAAATAAATACCCACAGCTCATACTATGGTTCATAACTACTAAACTGTGGCCAACAGCACTACTCTTATGTATGGAGCAGGGACATACACGGGAAATGGATCGGAGGACATAATTACATAGGGGGCACAGAGACAGACTGTAAATCCACAAAAATTACACTAGTGTATATACATACCAAAAATGGTACCCAACAACATTATGTGTCCAAAAAAGTACAAACACAAAGTTTCAGTCATCAATATTCATACAAGAAGCATTTTCCTATACAACATATATACAATATATATACAAAATGTAATTTCCATATTAAATGGATTATTACAGGTTCAGCAAAAGGTTAGAAATGACAGAAAAAGTCAGAATTGTCACACAAGTCACATCAAAGGTACGTTAAGATTTTATTAGTGCCCACAGCTCATCACGGTCATTAAGACCTCCTCTCGCAGTTTCGTATTTCTCGATCATTCTAGCTTCCAATCTATGGTGGGTTGCCTGCTCCATCATAGTACTCTGAGCTCTAATTACCATTAAGACAGACCAACTAATATCATTTTCATTATGTCCTTCCTCGATGTAATGCTCCCAAATTCCGGAATCTGATTCTAGACTGGTGTTGCACTACTCTCATTTTTACATTCTGAGTAGTCTGCCCTATGTATGTTTTCCCACACGGGCAATACACCAGGTTTTTGGTGTTGCAATTCGAGAAGCTCAATTGTATGTGCTTTCGATTATTGATCATCACATATTTAGTATTGTTGGTAAATGGACACACCACACAGCAATTACATTTATGATGTCGAACTATCGGAGGGAGGTTTAACATGCTTCTTAAATTTCCCTTTTCCGGTGTGGTTATAGTAGCCTTAACCAAATGTTGGCGAATATTTTTCGCCTTGCGAAATGCAAATAATGGTTTAGGGATATTAAACTGTTGTATCAATCGCCAATTTCTCAGAACGATTTGCTTGATCTTATTCGCCCTCGGACTATAAGTTAGAACACAAGTCATCTTTTCAATGTTCTGTTTTTCTTTAGGCGTCAACAGTGTCTCTCGAGGTGTAAACCACGCCCTCTTGAGCGCTATTTTCACCAATTTCTTGGGATATCCTCTGTTCACCAATTTTATCTGTAGTCTTTCGGCGTTTTCAAAATAATCACATTTATTAGTGCAATTACGCTGGATTCTTAGAAATTTTTAGAAATTGCCAATAGGGCAAGTTCTCTTTCAAGGTCCTTGGGTGTCCACTATTAAAGTGGAGGAGGGTGTTCCGATCCATTGGTTTAGAGTACAGGCTGACCTCTAGTCTCCCTTCTTTGTGAATCACATTAAGATCTAAAACATTTATTTTATCATGACTATAGGTCATAGTGAATTTCAAGTCAACGGGTCTGTTATTGAGCCAATCATGAAACGAGCCTAGTTGTTCAGGATAAATATGTTACACATTGCCTGTCTGCTTTGTGCCAAGCTACTGGAGGATGAAGTGCATGTTTATTTACGGTTGCTTGTGACTTCACCCTGACAGGAATTATGGCATCTACCAGTGGTGGCTCGCATAGGGCGTGCTAAGGGGCGGTGGGGCAGGGTAGCTAGCGGCAGGGTAGGGGGTATTAAACTTGGACTTACGACTGAATGGAGGAACGCAATACATACTTTCCTCCTTTCCGTCTTATGTCTGAGTTTACTACCCCCATCCTGCCCCTGCCCCTCCCCTGCCCCACCACCCTGCAGCACGGCCTATGCGAGCCCC